>NW_019213022.1:0-115740 GCF_002532875.2 Varroa jacobsoni
ATAACGATCATCATCCTGTTGCTACACATTCAGTGGCGACATATTATACTTGGCGACTACTTTGTGTCATACTCTATTGCGTACTGTTATCGAACAAAGACTCATGTGATAACCAACAAAAATCCGCGGACACCGTTTCCGGTGTTTTTTCACTCATCCATCACCCATATTCGTACGACCATGTTTCTCAGACTTCGGTGTCACAATTGCATACACATACATGTAGCTTTCCGCACGTTACCATTCCGAAAACGCTTTTGCGTTCTCACCATCCAGCTATGGTAGACGACAATATACGGAGATTTGGACAATGAAATTTACTTCGTTTTATATAGTTTGCAGATGTTCTTTCGTTTTCTACCCTCAGTAGCTAAAAAAACGCTCGTATATCCTGTTTTTTTTGACAGATAGAAAAAAAGGTCGAGGGACACCTCCTATTTTCTTCATCTATTTTTGAACGCATATAAATAGAGGTGTCGCGCCATTTTAAATCAACGTGACTCTTCTGCTTATCGCTTTCGTCGTTATGCTATATCCTACCGCAATGGGTGACAGCCTTACGAGGCTATACCCTATTTCATAAAGGAGGATTGTCTGCCGGGTGCCTATATGTTGAACAGGTTACGCATACTCAACCGCCACTTTTTATACCACTTATAACAGTGCACTACTTGCACTACAGTGTACCATATTCGTATACATCCAGCGAGTAGGAAGGCTCGGGGGCTAACGGGGTGTGTGCTACTCGTAGGAGACCTTCGCGCCGGAACTACTGCTTATGGCTGTTTGCTTTTCATACCCGTCTCGTGCATCGTGTTGATGATGTACAACCACTGCGTTCAGTAGCCATTGCTGAGTGGCCACCCTTGCTGGGTCTGGCTGCTTCAACGGTCGCAGACCATCGCTGCTAAAGCCAGGAGGTTGCTTCCGGGAGTTCGGTAGAAACCAGGAGAGGCAAGCAAGAAATGGAAAGTGAGACGGAAGAAGAAAATAGTGCAAGGAGTAACTAAGAGCTTGTCTGCCATCGGTGGTATGGCCGCCGCTGGAGCTTGCTAAAGAAAAGGGATAAGGCAGGAGTCATAGAGATCTGTGTGAAGGAAACCCTGGCATACCCGCCAAAAAACAGGAAAGCTATGGGAGGTAGGGCGACTGTATAGGGCTACTACGAATAAGGGGCAAGGCTTCGAGGTGTGAAGAGAGTCGGAGAGCCATCCGTCTCGCGCAATAAGCACTTTATCATAATACACTTCCTCTCACAGCCGATGAAGCCAGTTTCGCCGTCGTTTTCTTCTGGTATAGTGTGGTTATGTGTCCAGAAGTACTAGTGATAGTAATACTTGTCGCGGCTCCCCGGTACCTGAGGCAGCGCTGAAGTTTGAGTGGGGGCCACAGTCATCTCCTGTACTCCCACTTCCTGCATCACTAGAGGCACTGTGTGGTCCGTTGAGCCCGATCCGGGAGACGGTCCCGGCAATGGAGAAAGGAGCTTCTGGTTTTTGGCAAAGAAATTCCTTTTGTATATACAACTGCTTACTGCGCTGCTTATTGCTGGTCGACAAAGCAACAGTGGAGCAAACGCGAACGATGCCCAAAGTCCTCACCTTGCCTTCCAGCTCTCGATTCATTCTGGAGGACGTTGAGTTTCTAGGATGCCTCCTGATGCTGTTTCCCATATAAAGTAACGGGGCGAAGCTATTACCAACTAGCCACTGGTCATATATGAGCTAAACTAACCCAGTTTACCTGAAAACCAGTTGTTAGTGTGATACAATTCAAACACACACACACACACACACACACTTACACCTTACATGTATGCGCTTTATATAAGACCTGTAGATGCGTGCAATACTGCTCCCAGAGTCGAAATGCGTAAAATAACAGTAAAGTTGTTCTTTTGTCTGAAAGTACTTCTGTATGCGTTGATGAAACGGGCTACAAATATTGAAAATGATTTTTTTAAACATACGAGTCAATTTACATAATGAACATCAAACAGCAACGAAATAGAAGGCAGCCAGCCTATTGACCTTGTGAAAGCAAATAAGAGATGAATACTAGTAACGTAGCGGGCGGAGCCAATAGAAGCTGGTAACAATGAGCACATACGGAGGTTCGAAGACCAGCTATTGGACGCACCCACCACAGTTAGATTGCTTGCCTTTATAGGTGAGATCCTCTAAGTCTGGGCAAAAATCAAAAAAGGGACCAGACTCAAACAAAATCTGATTGCTTCTTAAAGCCAACTGGTTTCTATTTTTCGTGTGAGTTGAATAAAGTTAATAGAAGGATATGGGACATATATTAAAAAGATGTTTTTTTTTCCACTACTTACGTATTTGGATTAGCTGCTACCGTTATGTGAACGTCACTGTCATTCTGCGATACGGATTATAGTTGACAGAGAAAACTCACTGCATTTAACTCAGTACCACTATTTACCCTTTTTACAGGTGAAAACCTAATTTTTTGCTTGCCATTTTCAATTTTTTCTTGTAAAACACAGCTGAGAGGTATATGACAATAACAATAGAAACGGAAATCAATTCAGATGTGTGTCGCAGAGTGCTCGATTTATATAGGTAGTTACAGAAGTTTATTCCTGATATGTTTATCTTATCTACGCGTAATAATATTATTATTAGTGGTAGTAGATATAGGAGTAAATGTCTGAACAGAAAGATATGTGACCCGGTGACATAAACGTTTTGCCTAGCGCGGGCAACGAACTGTCTGAGGTAATCGTTAGCTAAGGAACTACTACAAGTAACGGAGGCGTAATTTGAACATGAAAATTTGTAGCCGTGATGTGAAAAAAGAACAGCGCAGGCCTATTTTCTGCCCCACAATACAGAAATGTGGACGATTCTAATAGCAATATGTCTGATCGTATATTTTCTAGGGCACCTTGACGCTACGTCAGCTTCTACAGTCGTTATTGCATATGAATCGCGCAGAGGCACGTCGTATCCATAAAGGAGTCTCAGAATATTACGCAGATACGAATCCAACAAAATGATGTAATGGCCACTTCCCAATGACCATTGAAACTTTTTTCATAACTCACGTTCAGCAATTTCTTCTGTGACAGGCTTTGGTATGACTGTTTAAGATTCCTTTAAGGATCGGATAGGATAGGAAGTTCGTTAGAAGCAACATGGATGGACCAAGCAGGAGAAAGGATTACTTTATTCATCCTCGTTCCCTCTCGTTCCGGGATTTTCGCTGATGAATCGATCTGCTTCTACGTCCAGAGTCAAACCTAGAACACTTCTATATTGGTTTGGTTGGTGGCCAACCAGGTCACCGCTGCATCATGACAGGAATAATCAAGTTTTCCTGAAAAGCAAATCGCCCGAAAGTAGATTTTCTCTACCGGTCCAGCTTCACGTAAGCTAGGTAATCTTTAACCCGGGACTTTTTCAAATATCAGTAACGTCGCTGGAAGGAGTACATGCCATACAACGGCCATGCTACAGTAACCTGTTCCCGCTATTCGATGTCCGCACATACAGTCATTTTCAAAACACACATACCGAAAAAATGGCATTTTTGGGTATGCGTATTTTCAAATAGCTTCCAAAATGTTGCTATAATTTAAGTTAATGACAATTGTTACGTTTGCCTATCTCTAGTACTGCTATTATTCTTATGACTGCGCTATTACGTGCTCAGCTAACGCAGAGTAAGACCTGTGGGACGGCGTTGCGTATTCGGGATATTGATTGAAACAGTGATCTCGAGCTTTTAACAAGCAGTGGTCGAAATCAATACGTTTCTATGGGATCTGTGGCGGCCGGGCGTAGGGCAGTCCAATCGGGAGCCGCTGTTGCTACTGCTGCTGTTCGCTTTCGAAGGGCGGACACCAAATTGGAGTTGGCTCATGCTAGTAGCAGAGAGAACAGCAATGGCCGACGGTTTAGAGTTCAAGTGGCAACACCTGCCTCGCCTTTGATAGTTATGAGCTTTTTATTGAAGTCGCTGTTCCCAGCAACAACGCGACTTATGGCCAGTCAGATCAGAGTGTCGCCTTTACTTTAAGCTGGCCTTTGCGTTTTTACGGGCGGCAGACGCCGCCACTTGTCGAAAGCACCGTCAATACATAGCGGTCTCAACAACATCGACAGGTATTAACGATAGCCTAGGCTACATTCTTTACTTTTGCCTTCCCGACCTCCGTTTCAGGTTGGCGTGGTGTGGCCGATATATACATGAAACTTCAGGCTGTCTAATGGCTCAGCTATTTAAAATGAAGTTCCACAACGAGCAGAGATCTTCGCGAAGTTAATCGTTCCGGTACTCAGATAATCTAATGAGACGAAGGATTGTTGTAATGGAGAAACTAATTACGCCTCCACATATTTCAACACACCGCAATCGCTCCTAGTTCGCTGTTTAGTCGGAAAAATATTCGATATATTATTTATAGTAATACGTATGTGTGTTAAACAAAATATGCCAGTAGAAACAAAATCGTCACATTTTTTAGTGTCCCAGTGTTATTACCAACCGTTACGCATAATGTTTCTGTACCAACAATCAGCTGCGCACTTCGAGTGCCCCTAATCAATTCACCAACAAGGAGATCGATTATATAAATAGAATAAGCTATATAAACGATAGATGGTTAACCTAGGTATCTGTGTTTTGTTTACCTGCTATCAGCTCCTAATACGTAGTAACTTGCATCTTTAGACCAAATCGACTTTGCTGGCATCGCTCGTCGAGGATTGCACTGAATCTTGGATCATTGAAATTCACAGACATGCATCTTTTCGCCTTAATTCTGTATACGACCCTAAACTATTAGACCTCTTAAACTTATTTCGCCATTGTACAACCATATTTTTGTCTTGTTCATTTTTCAACTTGTTTTTAAGTTGCGCAAATGAAGCACAATTTGTCACAACATAATGATCGTTAGTACTATTAGATTGATTGATATGTTTGTTCTGACTTGCCTGATGTATGCAATACGTCATAGCTTCAGTTCTAAAGCGTTTGAAGATGCAATGAAGTCTGCCCTCTGTGAAAACGAATTTCTCATTCGTCTCGTTCTTCGGCTTAGCCCGCTCAGCCTAACGTGTAACTGGTTCCGTTGCTACCGTCAGTGTCCTTGCGTTGCGCAAGCAGTATCAGTCCAACTAATCGGTCGGATACACTTCGCCAGATACAGGCGTCCACCTGTAGGGGTGGTTTAACGCAAACGATTTGGCCCACCCAGATCAACAAATGGGGTAACGGGCATTCATTCTATCTAGAATGCTTAGCTAAGCTATATCCTATGGACCCTCATTTTCGATCATTAGGTACGATTTATACTCGGAAAATTCTAGTGATTGCCTTTCCGTCACAGCTGCTTCCCTAATGAAATAGTGAGTGCTTGATTATTGTATACTTTGAAACAAACAACATAGCACAAAAGAGCAGAGGCAACAAATAACTCTGGACATACTGCATGAGACTTATATGATTGTCCGGTACGCTCCGCTAAAAAAATCATGGTAATTTTGAATAAAAGCGTCTCTTGACGGCTACAAACGGTGTGAGAAATTGACGATTGCCTCCATTATCTCGGATTGGATGCAATCATTCACAAAATTAACTGTTAGCATGTTCCGTGAAACCAGGCTATGTATTCGCTCACTAATCGTTAATTGTTTTACGTTATCTGGCCATCAATGTGTGTTTACACATCCATTGTACTGGGAGGCATACGCAAATGGCCACAGATGAAATCGGCGCCAGGCCAGACGAAGTTATGATCCTCTCGGTCCTGTACCTCTTATTCGGCTTTTCTAATTCTACATTCGTATAACACGGCTGAATGCTACGAACCAAAGCCCGTTCGTTTACACAGCGCTAACGGATGGGATACATCCATGATTGTCGCTAGACGTGACTGCAGATCTCATCACTGCAAGACCACGTCGCCCGTCCCGCCTGGGGCGGGAAGTTTCTTTTTCGCGCACAAAGCCACCCAATGCGTCCGCCGCTCTTAGAATGCGAAATCGTCGTGGTCGCAATTTTTGCACATGGCGGAGCTCGAGAACGCCCGCTGTCCTGATACTCACAGGATTCGCTCGCTCAATTCTCTCCTCTTTCGCTACGCTTTTCTTCTCAGTAGGAGTCGCTGTGTCACCAGCCGATTTGGGTCTCGAGCTTGGGTATGCGCCGCTCAGCCGATGGCTTGAAAGCTCCCTGAGCTCTCTCCAGCCCCGCGTACGATGTGTATGCGTGTGCGGGTGTACCGCGCAATGTATGGCACGTGCTTTAATATCAGCCCGAGGCAGAATCGCCTTTGCGTCCGCCTTCCGTCGGTAGCGGCGACTAACCCTGTGCCTGTCCGATCCTTCCTTGCTTGCTGTGGCTGCACCGTTAAAATTTGCTTGGCGCAAATTTGCATCCGGAGAAATCTTTCATGTCAACGTTTTAGATGTTCGCTGCTAGTTTGCTGGCCAGCAGGCAAGCAACCATATCGTTTGCGGCGAGCCACACCGAGCGGAAGCCAAGTGGCGTTTTTCGAGATCGGCCGCGAAGGCACAAGGGCGGAAAAGGCTGAAACATGTATACAGCGCGTAGTGTTCAAAGCCCGACACCACGCAATCCAGCACAACTCCAGCTAAAGTGTAGGCGTGTACTGACAATTCGCTGACTGCTACTGCCGCTGCCGCTGCTGCTGCTGGTATGAAATTGTTCGCCACAACGGCCGCAATCCTGTGGCACTCGCGGTCGTCGTGTAGGCGGTCGGCTAGGGCTTCGAGTGTCACTTGAGAGACGTCAAGGGAAGAAGGGGGTGCTCTTATGTGAAAGTCCACTGTCTTCTTTGAGCCGCAAGAGAAAACGAGGCGGAAGAGGCGAGACTGAGCGGAAGACGAAAGAACGACCTAGCAAATTCAAACACCGTTCGCACTAACAGCCAGTGTTGGCACTAGCATCAGCAGCAAATAGTCACTAACTAGTAGCGGACTCAACAATCTGAACTTGATAGCGACCGTTTTTCTAGAAGCGTCGGCTCTCTATACGTACCGCTGCCGTTCGTTAACGTGGCGCTCTAGACGTGTCGACCACATGGACTGGCACAGGTGCTTCGCAAACATGCCGTTTCTCTAGCGTCGGCGTGCGTTGAGGTGCGTTGACGCCCGGCGTTAAGCTGCTGGTCGGCATCTAGCCAGTGATTGCCCCAGGAGCTAGAAGCCCACCTGCCCTTTAAGCGAAGGCTGGGTTAAGCACGTCCATCAGAAGCGTGCCGGTGTATCTTTCAAGCCCCACCGATGCCTCAGGCAGACGTATGTTGCAAATGATCTTTTCTCAAACGATAAAGGAAACGTAGGCGATCGACAACTTGGTCAGGCAGAAAGGCCAGCAACAGGTTTCCCTAGACGGCAATGAGGATAAGGAAGCTTTCGAACCAAGCTGGCAGTGAACGCGTCGCTGTTAGCTGCAGCTGTACACATCGTGAACCACGTGTCAACTGCTGCAGTTGATCTTGTTATTTTCTATATGTGTTCACAGTCAAGCGCGTGTAGGTGTAGGCGTACATAGATTCACTTCGGGGGCCTATAGCGCTATCTTAATAGGACGGGTTCGATAAGCAAGCATTACCTGTAATGAGTAGCAAAGCTGGTACAAGTCAGTATATCTCGTTTATTCGCGACTGTAGTATAACAAAGAATGAATGTAAGTGCGTAATATAAGAGCTTACGTGAATCAAAATCCGGTTAATGCAGTCATATATTATATTTTTGTCAGTAATCCAATAGCCTTTGATGACGCCATGAGGCCAGGTGAAGACCCATCTAATCTGTAACACTAGGCGAACTTCTTGAAATTTGTTGCATACAAGAAGCAGTCTTTTATAAAATACTTCGGGATCGGACGTTATCGACTGGAGTATGACTCTTCTAACTTATCTCTATAGGAAAAAAATTCGCATACCTCCAGAATACTTCTTGTTTATTTCGTTTTTGTCGCCAATTTGCACCGATATATTTGTTCCTTATCCTTGATGATCATTCACTAGGTGTTTAGCCAGCTTTCAACATCACTGTCCCCAAAAGTTGAAATAAATAATTCAAGATTTTTGTATCTGTGTGTTCGGGTCCGTACATTTTACATGCTATAATCATAAGTACGAGCCACCATCGCTTCTTTTTCATGTCTGATTGACAGCTCACTAGTGAAATGATTACGCACGGTGACAAATGATATATATAACACGGTTACGTTATTTTTAACAGATTTTTGACTTAAATGTTTTGCTATAAAGTATAAAAAGTATGGAGGACTGAGAAGATGAAATGGAAAAATGTAACAGCTTCGTTATTTCAGTTAGCTACAAAGCGTGCCAGTGTGCTCAAACACAAAGCTTACTAATGGTCTTCATCGCTCAGATTTATTTGTCTCCAAAGGGGGTGTTTGGGCTTCGACCGCTGCGTAGTGGTCTCCTTCTAGCAAGAAATTTTCGCTACGATGTTGAAGCAAATTCGATAACGAGTGTCACCGCACGACTTGTATTTACAACATGTAGCTAATAAATCCCAAAGTCTATCGATTTATCCTCTTCTTCTTCCACGAAATCGACTCAGCGTTTACACGCCGGACGCGATTTCACATTACCCATTTACTTTTGCCGATTTTGGCTGATCTAACGCAAATTTGAATCTGTTCTGACTGAACTCGAATTCTGAACCCGAAGCCGACGTAGTTGTCCTGTCATCATGTCGTTCTGCCCCTGACACTTCGTTAGACCCATTTATGTTGTGAAAATGCAATTTTCTTAGTTCTAGTTGTTCCACTTCTCGTGTTATCCACTTACCCAGTGTCAGAAATCCAATCAGATTGTTTTTATTCTGTCGTTCTCTACCTTGGTTCCGCTACTCCGTTACTCTAATTCAGATATACAACGATGGTGTGGCAGTTATCTTGCAACTCTACACTGGTTGCCCTATGCCCCTACAACGATTATTTCGTGTTCTCATAAAAATTAAGCTATTGTTGTGCCACCGTTAACCCGTTCCACTACCCGCTGCTGTTACTCTGCGACCTTAAAGTTGACCTAAATGTCAAGACTTCTATATAGAAATCAGATCGCCCATTGAAACCAAGTAAGTAACGTAAAACCATCTAATCTTTTTCAGAAATTTTCAACTGTCTTCTGAAGCTAGCCGCATGAAACATTATATTCCACTAGGAATAATGAGAGAAATCGAATTTTCTCGACGATCCAATTTTGCACAGCTAAAAAAAAACAAGGCCGAATAACAAAAAAAAGCAAAATTAAAGCATTTTTTATTCCGTTTAGATGTTTCACAAATTTTAAAATTGGTTTTTAGTTCTCTTAGGATAAAAACCATTTTTTTCAGACATGTCGTCACCTTAGGTCTTTAGGCCCATGCTTTGAGTCGTTTTCAAGATGATTGGCGTATGCATACAAATTCTTACTCCATCCTTGGTATCGGAAATGTACAGCACTGCTAATGTGTACTAAAATCATCCTATCTACCTATTCATTCGTACCCATAGGGATAATACCCAAATAAATAAATCAAGCAATCCTAGTTTTATCCTTGTATTTATAATTAAACTGTATTAAAAAAAAAAAAAAAAAAGATAATAATTTACTTTAGTAACAAATTTGCGAGTACAAGGCTGAATTGATTTGCATATACCTAACCAGATGAGAACTTTCTGGCTCCTAGTTTCCGGCGCTACCTCCTGCCCCACCCCGTAGAAATTTCAAAAAGAATAAAACATTGCCTGTTCCAGTATGGAACAATAGACCATGACGTATTTCTCATAAGTACGTAACTGACTAACAGGTAATTAGAAGCACTTTAATTAATATAGCTATATTCTTTGATGAATATGAGGGGGCAGGTATCTCATGAACCTCAAACTATGCATAATTGTGTATTACTTTCTCAAATATAACCGAACTGCCTACCTACCTACAGTTCAATCTAGCGGCTAGGTGAAGCTTCCTGCCAAATTCTAGCGAGGCTCCAATATTACAGTGTGGACTCCGGTCGCAAATGGGAATTTTGCTTTAATTTTGTTTTCAAAAATTCAAAGAAGCTTATCGATAAAGGCGAGGTAACACGAAGTGTAGCAGCGGTAGGGTGGTGGCATTCTATCGACGAGTTTGCCAACAGGCGTTTATATTTGCTAAATGCAATTGTTGAACCATCCTGAGTCTGGTAGATTTATTTACTATTATTATTGGCAGATTTAGCAAAGGGACAATTAAGTTACCGACCGTCTGGGAGACGCTTGACGCAATTTTCTCTCTCGAAACCGTTTTTATACTATAGTAAAAAAATTGTTACCTACCAGCAATTGTTGGTATTTGTTGGCCTAAGACAAGTACATGCTGATCCAAGTGTGACTGCTACCCAATATACGTTACACATGGACACGAACCCAATAAAACTAGCATACTGGTGGACCCAACTAAGAGAACACATGCAAGAAATAGGTCTGAGCGTCGATTTGCCCTGTGTTACCGGTGAGTTCTACTAGACTAGGTCGATATGATAAAAGAACGAAGTATTTCTAACTATCTTTAATTAGTACGTATAATATGAGCTCATACTTGAGAATCGGAAGCATTCTATAATAATCGTAATAATTACGCTGTTAACCCAGTTCGAGCTGAAAGTCCCTGAAACTAAAAATTTTGACTTCAAGAAGTTTTCTCGGTATAAGGACAGGCAATCATTAACGAATAGAGGTTTAGGTTAGACTAAAAAATACGCGATCTAAACAGCGACTAAGATATTATTAATTCATTTTGAATGGTTTTATATTATTAAAAAAAAAAAAAAACTTCTACTTAATGTATCATTGATTGACAATGTTTTAGATACTTCCATTACTTATCTTGATTTTCCAGTAGCTCCTACAATTTTAGTGAGTTTCGTTTCGTAATTGTATATTCTTGCAATCCTTTTAATTTTAAATACATTATTAACTTTTTTTTTTGTCCAATTTTGAGAAATTATATCTGTTTGAAAATCCCTAGGTCTTTTTTCTGTACGAAAAACTAGCTGGCCAAGGCTTATAACTATTGGCAACTGTTAAAGCAGCGATTAGAAAAGGGAATCAGCAATAAGAAGCTAACAGTTATATGCATCGCTGTATTGAATATATGCGAGCATATCTTAATTCTTCGGAACGGTAAATGGCTTTTACCACGACCATTTCTCTTGTCAATAGTCTTCACGAACGCAAATCCGTTTCATCAATTGGTTCTTCTAAAGCTGTTGTTTATTAGAAACGTTTTATCCGCGAATGTCTTTCTCAATGACGAATCTTACCTTTATTATATGATTATTATACAACAACAGTGAATTATTACGCATCAACGCAACACTAACTGCCACTAGTACAAAATATTTGCTTTTGCCAACGCCAACTAGGCGGTTACATTGCTTCTACTGCCTTTATAAACAATATACATAACGTACCAAGGTTACAAACATTTATGCATGACTGCAGCTGCGATGTTTCCAAATGGGTCGCTTCTAGCATTCTTGTTGCAGCGAGAAGCCAGCACCTGCCTTCTCGCCATTTTTGTTCGTCCGTCCGCCGCCATCAACAACAAGGATGGGAAAACGGGAACCCCCTGGCTTTTGGTCGAGCCTGGATCTCGTATATGTTGAGGAAAGATTCTGTCGGGGCTCCCATATGGAGCTGACGAAAGAATAGCGGGGGTGAGACACGTTTCGTCGTAACTTGTGCATAGCAGCACCCCTTTCTCATTTTGATTCGTTTTCTTCTTATTTTTCTTATCCTTTGCTTGCTGCTAGTTCCGTCATTCCTGCCGTGAGCGGCAGCAACAGCGAAGGAAAAAGAAGTCAAAGCTACCTTCAAGTTACCGTCGCCGACATAGCGGCCGCCATCACGAACCTGTTGCTTCTCACCAGCCTGGCATCACCGGTACCACAGCTACTGCCTTTTCTCTCAGGATCTTGTTATTGTGGGCGTTGCTGAAGGGCATTCACTTGCCTGCCTGCCGCCTGCTCGACTAGATGTCGGCAAGATACACGGTGCCGACACCCCAATTTCTCTTTCATTGATACCATCTTTAGTTGAGCTAACATTAATCCAATCATATGCTAGCTGCGCGCCTTCGGGCAATTCCGACATCAAATAAACGAAACTGTTTATATCGCGTGCAGTATAACTCTGTTTGGTCGTCCTAGATATGTAGCATGGTCGGGTTTGCGGGCTGCAAGGCCTCGTCTCCATATGACGGATTCGCTGGTTCGCGATTCCGTATGTGTGGAAGTCGTATGTATGTCGGATGCATGTGTGCATATATAGGGAAAAGGAGAATTGCTCTTCTGGATGCCCGCTCGTATATTGATAGACAATGGGCCCCCTCCGAGGAACAATCAACAATCCTGGCGACTTGCTTTATTGATTCTTGCTCCTAGGAAAAATGAACTATCATAGTCATCATCATCATCATCATCATCACAGTTGTCACAATTGTGATAACCATTTGCCTTTTGAAGATGTTACGCAGAAATGCCATTAAACGTATTTGTGCTTATCAGGATAAGGTTTGTTTCGGTGTGATGGGCAAACGAATTCACTATAGTCTGTACTCCAAACCATACGATCGTCAGCATCTAGAATTAAACGTCTCTCACGGTAAATGAAAACCACGGAAAAATTTATTACAAAAAATAAGTCAAGCTATAAGGAAGGTCATAGAGGGCTTTCGAAGAAAGTGTCAGTGCATTTCCGTGTAAGGGAAGAAGGCAAAATCCTACAAGAAACAATCGAAGCAACGTCGATACCAAACCACCGGTGCTCAGATCACCGTTTAAACCGCGTTTTTTTACTTTCGTGGTTGCTTAAACACGTTCATCTCTGCGTGCTTCTAAGTACAATGGTATGTGCATAGTACGCGTGTTGGATTCAGTAGAGACGATCAGCAGGCAGGGTAAGACCAGCTCTCACCGTTTATCTCGGATGCGTTTACCGTTTCTTTCGCAAATTCCTCGTCTCCTCCGGACGGTACTCGTTTTCATCAGAACCGTGTTGCTGCGTCGTTGCCTTCAAAGGCCCCAGGCACAGAGTGTGGATAGTCAGCGTTCCTTCTTTGTCTTCTTCCCTCTTTCTTACGAGCCTCAACGCCTGTCCTTGGGGATGATTCCTTTATGTTGCCGTCCTGTTCGATATTCACCCAGGCCCCTTGCTAGGTTTGCAGGTCGGCACACGGCCTCTGCCTTGGGTCAGGTCGGGCAGGCTAGGGAACCGACACGCGTGGACCAAGAGGGATTTTTTTCGAAGGCGAACGTTACTGGCTAGCACATCATGCCAGCTCTCTACTTTGTTACACTACTGATGCCGATTGTGGAAGCGGTAAGCACGTGTTTCAACAAGGCCCCCAAGAGAAACGAACACGAGTTATAGTGAAAGAAAAACAGAGAGGATGGCGAGGTTGGGAAAGGCAGAAAAATTGTAAACGAGAGGAGAGTTCGGGAAGTTCAACGGCGACGGTATTCAACATGGTCTTCTCCAACTATCGTTACGACTGCCGCTGCTACCTATGACTACTGCAGATCGTCGACTGTCAACGTCGCATCGTGACTCATGCGATGGTCAGTCGCGGTGCCACTATCGCGGGCCTTTGTAGTGGTTGCTGCGATTTTCAGTCGTCCTCAGCTGAGCGAAGAAGCTACTTTGGCGGGGAAAAGGCGGGGCGTAGAAGAAAGAAAAGGAAACTACACGAGTCAAGCTTGCTTGTCTGCCATATAAAAGAATGGACCTTGAGCAGCCACAAACAAGCAGGCAGGCAGGCAGGCGACCTCGTAGGACCAGCCAGGTTCAGCGTGGAGCCGGCAAAGTGCTGAGCAGACGTTTTGGCTCGTCCGTGGGATGCATTGCAAGAGGAAAGGAGGAATACTAGCACATTGCACGGCATCTCGTTGCCACTGTCGCTGCTGCCGCCACACTCAAACTTCCGTCGAGCCTTTGACCCAGCCTAAATCGTCCCCGACCCGCAAGGTCCCTTAGTCCTTCTTGTTTTGGTTGTATCGTTCGTCGTATATGCCTTAAACCCTGCGGCTTTTCCCGGTCCGCCGTCCATGTTCCAAGCCCATAGCGTCATCTAAACCCCACGCTTTCTCTCACTCCGCTCTTCCGCCAGACTTCTCCTGGCTGTCATCGGACCGAACCAGACATCACCAGCAGTAGCCTCTAACCCTCACTGTTGGTGGTGCCGTTACCCGTGAAGTAATATAGAAATACGGCAACATATGACGAAATGTTACAGGAACACGAGATGAGATGGGGATCCCATAAACGGAAAATCCCGCTGGTTTGAGCTGAATCTGTTTGCTGTTCGCTAGAGCTAGCTAGAGAACAAGAGAATGAAAGAAAGATAGAATGCGTGGCAAAACTTGTTTTGCTATGGTGGGATAGAATAGTCAGGGAAGCTGGCTGGCCCCGACGGCAACGCGAAGCGCCGCGAGCCAGAAACCGAGAGTCGAGTCCACCCGAGCATGGAAACCTGAAGCAAGGCTTCGTAAACCGGACGACGCGAGGAAACTGCAAGACTGGGGCGTAAACCGACGCATAAAAGGGGGCTACGAAGGAAAGGCTATGTGTGGTTGCGAAAATTCCTGTGGGAAACTAGCAAGCGGCAGCACATTTCGCAAAGCCGAAATAGCACCACCATCATCGGCGGCGATGGCGTTTTCGTCTTGTCCCACCATTATCATGATCTGGACAAGTAAAACATGTCTTCAACGAACACTCTCTGCTTGCCTGCGTACCTTCTCTGGCTGTCTGGTTGCTCCTCTTGTCGGATTAATGTAACAACCGGAATGGCAATGGGAAGCTACTTCCGAGTTATCAAGGTCCTCCAGCCTGAGGGTGCCGTCACGACAGTTAGGACCTTAAAAAAATTAAGAAACACGTCCGTAGCATCTGCTTAGCTCAAGGTTCGTCATTTAAATGGCTCCCGCAGTTCGTGCTCCGCAGTACACAGTTATAATTTTTTGGGAAGTTCACACGCACGGATCAATAATTACGCTAGGCGCGTTGTATATTTACGCCTTCCATCGGACGACTGGCACCTAACACGAAACGAGGTGTGTCTACGCCCAAATTCGAGTCCAGACCACCACCTGTCCCTCAAGTCCGACAGAAAAACACGTTATCCGATACGCCGTCACGAAGGCCCGATGATCGTACTTAATAGTATGAGGCAAGCTTTCTACTAAACAAGCTCTACTAAAGCAAAGGAAAATAATTAATTTTAGCTCTCATATTCTGTGAGGTGGGAGTGCAAAACTGCTATTAGATATAACATAAATTTGTTGGATCCTTGGCATGAGCATACCTAGTAGTCTCGTTAAGATTTATATGTCAGACGAGCTGCCATAGAGCAATAACAATGACTCTTGTTTTTGTGACAACATCATCCGACATTTAATGGCTATTGCTGCCTAGACATCAAACAGACGCCACAGGAGACCGCCTGCATAGCGAGTAATGTAATCTTCGCGGAAAGTAAAAATCTTCTCATGCGTTTTGCGGGATTCGGTCTTACGCAAAGAGCTTTTCTTCGGATTTCGGGATAACGGCTCCCGATTCTATTCGACAGTCTAATTACGTATGATACTAAGATCCAGTAACCTAGGCGTTTGCGAGATTCAGAATCAGTTTAAATTCGAGCCTACTACGCGAGCCATACTGTGAAGATAAGAATACAGTGCGCACATCGCCAGGCTGTAAATCCGAAAGTTGACAAAGAGGCTAAAAATGAGAAATGAACATTGAAAGTTAATTTTGTTTTCTTTTGAATAGTTGGTAGAAGCGACCAAGCGGTCACCATCAAACCAAAACTCTTAGATAATTCGAGAAGTGCATAGGCTGGTACAATTGCATTGAAGGTCGTTCATTTGGCCGCGCATAGTTACTGACACCGAACAGAATTATACTTAACAGCTTTGCCATTTGCTTCGTGTTACTCAAAAAATAGTGCTTCACAAGGGTTCGAAACTTTGGCCTCCAAAATGAAAGATGCTACGTACTCAGAACCTATGCACCTCGGGAATATGTTGTTATTCAATGAAGAGTGAATTATAAGATACAATTAAGTAATACATGTTATATATATTCTAATGTAATAATAAATAGAGAAACTGTTCCGCCATAAAGGAAAATATGATGCTAAGCACAAGATTAATTAATCTGTGTAAACTAAGTGCTTGATATATACCTCTGTCTTTGATAGGATACCTCATGGGGCTATTAGTTTCTACGATAAACCATCGGGATTTTTTCTCGCAATAAGAAAGGTTGAGATTTTATTTTTACTGCAGGCCTATTTAACTGACTTCGGCTTGACTAAATTGAAAAAAAAACTTCTAATTGTAATAATAATTCATACCAATTATATTTGAATTTAAAATCGCGTATAAAAGACGTTATTGATACAATCAGCTCTTGAAATACCTTTAGTTAAAAGTATAGTGATATATTAAGTTGGCAAAGAAAAAGAAAAATTATTCACCATTTTAAACAATTTTTTTTTTATATTATAAAATAATACGACTAAACTGGATATGCGCCATTTTGATCGATGATGTTCGGCCATCTTTTCTGATAGCGCTACGAAACCATCACTGTAGAACGTTTGTGTTTTCTGGGCCCAAAAGATTGTGACACGTGATTTTTGCGTCCCTTCATTGAAATTAAATATCACCATTGGAGGAGTTCTGCAGCGATCGAATCAGATGATAATCTGTGGTGGAAGTTCCTGGCTATACGGCGGATGGCGAAAATCTCCCATACTAACTATCTAGGTTTTTTTTCAAGTAGCAGAAGTCGTATGCGATCTGGCATTGTCATGACAGATGCCGACGCCTTCTCTGCGTTTGCTAGTTTCGGTCGATTTTTTTTTGACGGCTTACTGTGATTTGGTTAGCCGTTGACGGTAGAGGTCTGAGTCGATTATTTGTCAGGTGGCGGTAACTTATAACATACAATTTCCTTCTAGTCCCATTAGGTACGTGGTATTACCTTCTTTGGCGCCCTCGAGCTTTTTCGGAGCCGGCCTTCTTCAAATGATTCGAAACTGGTATTGAGTGTATGGCTCCTCGAAAATAGCATGCCTATCCGCACGTCAGTCCTGTCCGATTTTTACGGTAATTTTGTTAACTTTTTCCATAATTGGTAAACCACTACGTTACAACAGAACCATCTCTGATCCTGCCGTTTTTCTTCGATAAGTCACATTGATCATGAAGAGCGGAATGAAACTGGTTACTATTTATAGCTTTATTATATGCGTCTATATTTATGTATATCGGCGTGTCTGTGTGTGGGTGAAAGAAAGCTAGCACGTTCCAAACGCTCACTTCGTGACAGAACGTCCATCCTCGTAGAATGGGAATATGCACCTTTACAGGGACAGTTGAGATTGTGGGGAAATATAAATTTTCCCTTTGAGGGTAAGACAAGAGACAACCTACTTAGGCAAACAAACTTATCCGGAAAGATGTATGCTGTCATATCCTATACCATCCTATATCACCATATAGTACTGCTTCTTTAAGTGGTCTACAGCAATACATACAACCGCTTGTCGTGACTGAACAGTTGGGACACTAGGTGATCCATATATCTGCTGAAGATCCGCTGAGGAAAGCTTCGAAGCAGTACGTTTTCGAAATATGCTCGTTTTTATAATAAACATTTAAACAGTACGAAGCGTATTTATTGCAGAACAATAAGATGTAAATTGTATTGCAGCTATCTGAAGTTTACACTTCATCGCGAAAGAGCGTAATTATAGAAGCAGAACGTGGTAATGTATATATGAAAAGGGGTATATATGAAAAAGGATAAAACCTTCGCGCATGAGAATCCAGCAATTATATGACATATTGATGTCAGTAAGGCAAAACCAGGCAGTACAATTGACCTGTTGAAAAACTAATGTTATTTGTCGTTCAAATTGAATTATTACTTGGTTCATTTTTTCATCTGGCATGGTAACTACCCTCATTTAAGCACTATGGTCTCAAATTATGAGCACATTGGTGGTCTCTTAATGGGAAAACGCATGAATCAGCTGTTTAGACTAATGAATTCATGTATAAACTCGTCGCATACAACGCTGTATGCTACATGAAGATAGCCAAGAATAAATATATTCAGCATTTGAAAGTTTGTCCCGTAAAACGGCACACTCAGTCGAGCCAAGACGGCTTCTGAGGGAAGTTCGAGTTTGAAGGGTTGTAGTCAGCTCCCTACCTTCCAGTTCCCCTCTCAATTTGACGTACAAGCGTGAGTCTAAAATGAGAATGTCTGTATAGTTTTCGTATGCCAGAGCGAGACTAGACACCAACATAGCCATGGCAAGCTCGACTTTCCGATAGGGCCGCGTCGGTTGTTTGTCATGACGCAGACAAGCCAACTCAGTCAACGGCTCTTTAGGAGTTACTAGACAAATAGGTTAGGACAGCCCTTTCCTACTTCATTTAGCGTAGCCTAGCTATAGGCCTTATGAGAACTCGAAAAAAACTAAAACGGCGCTTCGAGGAAAATGTTCGATGCGTTTATACAGTGGGTCGAACGACTACTACAGGTGAGCAGTTGAAACGTTATAAAGCCCCATGTTGGGGTCCCATTATTGTGTCCGACGCAACAAATGCTATTGTGGATAGAGTAGTCTGTCATGCCAAAGACATACTTCTGCTATTTCTATAGAATTTCTTAAGCGTTACGATCGAAACTGAGCGAATCCGAAGACGCAAACACTTTTGGTCGTCTGTTTGGTCTGGGCAAGCAAGCGATGCTGAGTGGCATATAAATGTAATCTATGAAGGAAGTGCAATCCTCTGGGGGGTTTCCAATGAGTCCCTGCCTATATAGTAGAGGCGGTACGTATAGTTTTACTCTGTAGCCAGAGTGAACCACAGGCATTCGCTCTTGCTGTATAGTGAACGCCTATAGCCAACACCCAACGCAGGCAGGTGGATACTACGCCTTAATTTGACTTGACGAAAGAGAGAGAAAGAGAATTCATCAGAGGGTACTGGAAGACTTCAACGATGACGCAAAGGGCGTAAAAGTCGCTAACCGAACCGTAATAGCTACGCAGAGAACCCTGACCTCAGAGGGGTTCGTTTTCGAAACTTCCGAATCAAGCAATTGCCAATTGAAATTTGCTATAGTGTCACGGAAAAGAAGACGACCTCGCCGAAGCCGGATGTTGCTGTTATACGTAGTGTACAAGTGTACACGGGAAAAGCGCTCAAGGAAGACCCCAAACAGGTTTCGGTAATATATGCAGACTGACTGATCCAGTCAGTTCAGTCAATAATGTGCCACGACGTTCAACCACTTCGGTTGAATGAAACAAAAAAAAGCGTACAGGTCGAGGTCGCTGACGAGGCTCGGGATAACAGGAGGGCTATACACCAATCGATATCAAGTCGGCAACAATGAAATATTATAGTGGTCTGATATTTCTTTGGAGATTAATTAAACTTCTTGGTTTGTTGACACGCTGCTTGAAACGATAGGAGCTCCTCATTACAGCCAAGCGGCTTTCTTAAGTACGAAATCTTCAGGTATTTTTAATGAATTAAGGTACAGACATATACGAATCTGAGCGTACTAAAATACTTTTTTCGCAAGTTGACTGCGTGTCTGCGGAGGGTGGCTCCATAGGCACTAAGACTAGCAAACTGGATCAAAAGCTAGTCAGGGCCAATGGGCTTTAACCACACAAATAATGTATCGGAGCTTCTTCGGTCGTATCTCCATAGTGCGATGTCACCCACTATGTTCCCATAGAGCTGGTTCTAGGCTCGAACCCGGGCATCGCTTTGTGCCGGGAGTTAGCCGTCTGCTTAACGGCGATACCGGACGTAAAGCTCGAAACGTAAAGGCTTTGACTAGAAAAATAGACATTTGTTACATTACACCACGATCCCGAGTAGAAATAACATAAACTTCAGTTCAACATACTTGCATATATCATAATGAATATTATAATAGATTTGGTGTATTTGTTCTCTGCTCCACGGTGCTTAACAATGAGCATTTATGGTTTACATTTGTGTATTTATTCAATGACAACTAGGAGATATGAAGGCGTGCCATCTACCGCAGTATGATCCTTCTGACACTCATTTGCGGTTCTTATCATTCAGAATCCGTATCACACCCACGTGCGTGCCAAAGCCCTGCACACAATAAACACTTGAATGTACCCTTCCCACAAACAACCTTAATATTTTTACCGTTTTCTGTATGAGTTTTTTTTTTTTTTGTTTATTTGTTCGGTACACCAGCTCCCGAATGTACAGTATTTTCTCGCAGTATTATTAAAAAAAAAATTAGGGATTACGTGACACGAATCAACCAAATCAACCATGTCTTGTCCTGCTTTGCCTTCCCTCCAAATCGCGATTCCATCGATAATAAAAGATGCTTCCAATTGAAATAGCGACATAGTCGCCAAGATCAGCCATTGACGTCAATGAAAGCAAGAGCTATAGCACTAATAATAGAAGTGATTTTGGTGACACGATAGTTCCGTCACGAATGCATGCATGCATGCAGGATAACATGCTGCACATATCACAATCCTAAGGAACGGCGCGGTCCCAGCTTACTTGTTTTATACAATCGAAGACAGATAGCTGCTATGATAGTGTGAATGTAAATGCAAGTATTTGCTTAACCCCAAGAAATGTCGATTTCATGCTCGTGTTAAATCGTAGCGTGCGACCTGCTCGTAATGTATGTACGATGTACCAGCAAACAAGCAGCCATAAAAAGAAGAGCGGCTAAAGAAGAATGATAGTCTTCGCAAAATACACAGGGAGACTGTAGGTAAACACTCTGCAAAACGTTCTCGTAAGAACATTTGATAGAAGTTGCTTCCCTTCGGATAATATGATTTTCGATTGCTTAAGTCATTATCATTTCTCAATTTCGCCCATTTTTTTTCTGTCATTTATTAGGACGTTTCATATCGCCGCTGTAAATCTGCGTAGATAAAGATGAACATTCTGACAGACATAGCCTTTTTATGTGTATATCTCCTTTAAAACAAACCGCTTTACCGGAGTGCCTGGTCGTTCTAAAAACAGGTCGCCGTGTTTAAAAGACGCGCCACGACGACGGGCTCACAAAAAAATTTCAATGATAGGTTATCTCTGTCGTACTTTCACCTCTGGCTGCTGTAGACGGTCACTCTAGGAGAAGGTTAGCCCAGCGAAAAATGGTTTCAACAAAGAAAAGATCATGACCATATCCCTATATAAAGGTTGACCTCTAGCGGACGATTGTGGCAAAAGACGTAACAATTCACGTACTGCCTTTGTACATTTTTTGTTCGGATTTCGTATTCTGTCCCAGAACGCAATGAACTACGTACGATGTTGTAGGTGTGAGTATAGGACGCTACATGTATTGTATGTCTATACAATATCTTCGAGCCAGCAAACCCTAGGTGAATACGCCAAATATAAAAATCAATATAAGACAGATATTACTTTATTAACAGTAAAAACTAATGAGATTCGTATGTAACAGCTCAAGCCACGTGCTCTCTTCCCCACTCTCATAGAACGATGCCACACCGATAGCAACGGTAACACATATAAAGCAGGATAGCTAACAAATAAAACAAATCCATACAGAAAAAAAAACGTTTTGTATAAGTATTTTTTTTTGTGACAATATAAGTAAAAGTTTGGATTTTGCTCACGAGACCGATCTACGCGCAAAATTGAATGATAGTCCTGTTTTTCTAAAAACGACAGCTTGTGAGAGGCAACATTCTGTATGCATACACTGCCTAGACAAGAGGTCGATACTGTAGTAGTGAATCGACTTTGGAAAGCATTGAATCAATTGTAAAATTGCCAAGGGGTCTTTATTTTATTCTCTAGTTTCTTTTATGCTTGCTTTTCTCTTCCTGTCTACTGCATCTATGTGACTCAGCTATCGCAGTCGTGCTGTTTGAGATCAGTAACTCCGTTGTCATAGTCAACCAAATCGAGATGCGATACTGTGCCGTTGGCTTGTTTTCGTTTCTCCTGTATGGAATACATTGTGTAATAGCATAGCTGGAAAAATGGCCACCATCATGACCTTTGGCCTCATTATGATTCACTCTTGGTTTTGAAACAGCCCGCATTGATATTCCTATGATTTCATCACTATTCAGGTCAGATAGAGAGGGCGCATGTTAGAGAGAGCGCGTGCGCGCGCGCGCGCGCGTTTAAATTTCAGGGTGGAACCAGCGTCTATCGCATATTTCTGAAGTCGAGCAAAAATTTCCAGGCGATTTTAACTTAGGAGAATAAACAACAACAGGGTATATTATATGGAGTAAGTAGCGTAAACGGAAGAGTGGTGTGCAGATCTGGTTAAGAGAAGTATTTGTTGTTCTTCAACTATAATAGTTCAGTCAGATTCAGCTCGCCTTCCTTCGGCGAAACCATCAGCGTGACCTTTATTCGGAACAGATATCTTCTGTTCGCCTTTTTATACATGAATAGTGCTCACACTGTGCTGCACATTCATTCATGTCAAAAAAGGTAAAAAACCCTTCGAGGAAGATTAGCCTCATTGTGCAAAGTGTCCGATTTCTTGTAGATACAACCTTTTTCCGCTAAGGGCAGCTCTGCTGTTGAGAAAGGAAATGTGCTTGAAGGACCTTGGTCTTTTTTGGAATTCGGAAGCTCAGCTGATTGACTTCATCGATGTTACAGGGTTAGGTGATTCCTACATGAAACCAACAAGGGTTTGACATGCAACGACAATATTAGCGAAAACTCTTTTAGATTTAGTTTCATTTGCCTGTTAATTCTGCTGCTCTATTTCCTATCTAAGTTAGTATATATGTACTAACGGATTTGTGCCGAGCTTCTTCTCTGACCCAAAAGTTCAAGATATTTCCCATTTTTTCAATCGCGTCGTTTTCTTTGTACTTTACATACAGACCGAACCAATACATCAGCTCCTAATTCTTTACTTCATTAGCGCTATCTGCTTCGTAACCTAGATCTCTTTCTCCTTTTCTCGCTTCCTGTGCTTCAGTGTCGTATGTGGGTGAACATGAAGTCACCAGTTCTCTAACATTAACAAAACAAATAGTCAATTTTGTTCATCAGCCCTCCTACGAACTCCGCTACCAGTACCTCCATTGCAGAGTTTCTCTCGCTTCTCATCCCTCGATCTTTTCTTGCACTCTTATTTACTGGATCACTCTCTCTCTCTCTCTCTCTCTCTCCCCCTATCTCCTACTTTCATATCTTCCTTGCAGTTAGCGTGAGACATGACTATAATATATACCTCTTGTTTTCCCCATTTTCTCTCACTAGCAATTCCCTATTTGGGTACTACCCGTGGCATCAACCTATGTATCCGGCCGGTGGGTTATCGGTTCTTTGGCTGCTGCTTGTTCTACTCTGCTACTGCTCTTGTCGATGATTCTGCAAGGAACTCCGACTACCAGAGAGGATCATGTCGGGACCGAATGCGCACCAACGGAGAGGTCTGCTCGTTCTGACTCATCGTAGGTCGTTTGTGGTACTGTAGATACACGATGTTATACCGGGAACGGACCGGGAAATAGGGAACGGCACTGGTCGGCAGAAAACTAAGCGGAAACAGCTGCCGTGTAAATAAGGATGGATGCGGAACAGCGGTCGTGACGGCGCCTTTGGGATCAGCAGCAGTGGCGGCAGCGACTATCCTGCTACCGCTAACTTTCAGCTGAGTACTAGCTGTAGTCCAGGTCGACCTTTTCGGTTGTACTGCTCGCAAGTGGCACACGTGTCGTGTCCTGAGCAAGCTCCTTAATTACGGCGATATCGACAAACGACGTCGGTATCGGCGGCGGGCCCAGCCCCTGGCAGTCGACTCGGACGCGTGCTCCAGATGGCTATTCGCTGAGCTTCGCCATCAGCTTCTGTGCTTCTCCTGTCTCCAATCCTAGCGAGTACCATTTGTAGTAGCACTTGTAGCTCACCAGCTTTGGTCAATTAAGAGCACTTTCTTAGCAACCATGAGAGAGGCCAAAACGGACACATACGATAAAATAGATGTGAATAAAGAAAGTTATTTTTTAAACCGAGAAAGCATAAGAAATATAGAAAAGCAGACACTGGACAGAAAAGTCGGCTAGTTCTTCTCGCAGCCAATATAGTCTTGACCGAAAGGCGAGCCAGATCTTCCCTCGGTATTTACCACGTGCGCCTATGTATGGGTCTAAGTGTCCGTTGGCTAGTATGTGTGTCGGTCTATACGCGAGTATAGTTTCTGCTAAACCCCACTTTTTTTTCCAGATCATTTGTCCGCCATCGCTCTTTCCTTTTTCTCGTTCCCCTATGCCTGCCCTTACTCCTGCTTCTTGGTTTTTTCGCCTACTAGCAGCAGCAACAGCAGCCCCACCGGCACAGGAAAAAAAAGGAGAAAAGAAGAAAAGAATCGTTTCTCGACTGTCCTCGTTGCTTGCTCTCCCAGTTGACGTCTTCTGCGTTGGCTGCCCCTGCCACGGCCGTCATGGCCGCCGTCGTCACACTACCTGCTTACTTTCTGCCTCCCCTTCGTCGTCAGCAAGTTGCTCCGTTGCTGCTACTTGACTTTGAGGTGATCGATGCACGATAGTTTGGCTGTTTGACCTCTCTTCTGCGGCAGCCGGCTGCATCGGCCGCTTGACTGGCCTCTCGGTCGATCGACCAGTTGGTCAACCAGGAGGCCTGCTAGCCGGGAGCAATGAACTGCTGATGCTGGGGGCAAAAAGCTTTGCGTTGCGGAACGGTTTGCCAACGGGGTTTCCCGTTCGGCAACAGTGCATCCTTCAGTCTACCCAAATCGAATCCAGCGGCCGACCGCTGATGATGGCAGCCTAAGTGATCTTTGATTGGCCAAATTGTTTCGTTTTCTGCTTGCGAGCTAACGGCGCAGTGCCTGTTTCCAGCAGTACTCGACCAGACCAACGAACGAAGCTTTTCCGGCCGTTCAGCAGCAGCAGCAGCCGCAGCCATCATTCCATCTAACGGATAGTTTGTGTCTGTTTATTCCGTACGTTTTCAGAGTCTTCAGCCGTAGGCTTTTGCAGCTCTTCGTATAGACAGTTGCCAGAACAGGACAGGGCAAAGACAGAATAGACAGAACGCACGACGATCGAAGTTGACGGGTGCGGCCTCAGGACTACGCCAGCCGGCCTGCCCCGTTAGACGTCACCATTGAAACTTTAAATAAGGATCACTAAAGGTTAGAGGCTTCAGGTCCGGACCGACGTGGTTGCCCCTCTGCCTTTAATGTCACTTGGTTGTTGTACACTTTCGTTTTGGGTAGTGTTTAGTTATCGAAACATAATACCGTAACACTGAGGAACAGGCACATAGATTAGAATAGAAGCGCAAGTCGCAGCCACATATTTAGAGAGCGTCCGAGAAAAGAAAGGGCGCAGTTACGCGGTTACGTAATGATGAACACTGCACTCGCAGCGGCCACTGGCCTATGGAAGCAAAGCACCGCATACAACATGACCTCAGTGCCTGCGTATCAACGTGCAGACAGCGAGCGAACCAATTGCTTTTACTGTTCCGACTCGTACTACTGTTATGTATACTGGCGCCGAAATAAAAGCCCCTCGCTGCGACGGCACAACCATGTAACAACAAGGGTGTCACCAGGAATCAGCAAGGAAGCGGCAGCCAAAGTGACCGCTCCTAGTAGCAGTGCGCAGCCACCAGCACTGAATTTACAGAAGAAACAAGAGAAAAAGTGTGCAGCTGCTTGGATTGATGCATCGGAGCCATAGCTACGCTATCAATGGCGGGGAGTGGCAGTTGCGGTAGAAAAGGCTTTGAAAGCGGCAGCAACGAGACATTTGCGCGCCATTAACCTCCTTCTGTACCACCAGTAACAGCAAGAAAGATCTTGAGAGACACCACTATGGCAGGCAGAGACGACGCTTTATAGCAAGAGATCGTACAGAGTCAAAGAAAAGCGAGAAGAAGCATGGAGACCACATTAGGACGGCATGGTCGGGAACGGTAGCAGGGCACTTACTAGTGACGGAGACAGCACCAATGGATTTCTGTCCGTCGTCCACAAGGAGTCGGCCCGCGGACGAGTGGGCAAACAGCAAAGCAAAGGCTGAATGACGAAACGGAGCCAAACCAACCAACCCTTAGACTCTAGGTCCACCTCGCCCGGCTACCTCTGAAAAATTGGCCCGCTGTGAGTCGCCGCTACCGTCCTGCTCGCGCGTAGATTCACAGGCCCTCCTAGTCCTGCTGAGTCCCCTAAACTACTCTTCAACCCCTTTACCCCTATCGATACGGTTGAAAGGCCTAAGGTCAAAGGTATGACCTGCACTGGAGCCTGTCACTAGCTTGGCTGCCTCGCGGAACGGTCGGAGTGGTCCTCAGCAGGAGGACATGCGAGACCTAGCACAAACGACTGACACAGAAAAGCACCACAAAGGTCGCAGGCGGAGAGCTACAGAAAGGGCGAATGAGAGCAAGAGGAATCCGCATCACCGCAGCGGCAGGACAGGCCAACAGACAAAAACGGCAAAAGGCGTTCTCTCTACCATGCAGAATTCATCACTGCCTACTCCTCACTATGAAACGAACGCTTCTACGACTGGATGTTGATACACATATGCACAGATGTCGTAGAAGCAGTATTTTCACTGCATCAGCTCCTTCAGCTGTTCGTCAGCGCAAACGATCCGAATCGGCCGGAATTTTCAAGACTGCCGCTGAAGAGTGATTTTAGACATATCTCAGGATATATCGCGTCGTAAGGTTGAACATTCTCTACTAGCACCATTAATAGTTGGAACAGCAGTTTGGAGATATCCACACTATATTGGTACCGATGAATAAAAAGAGACGCTCGCCAAATAGGGGAAGAGGCAATGACTGCGTGAAAGTCTGTCGATTTGGTAAGTCGTCAGCATGGAGTACATTCCACATCCAGATGAGATGAACATCTCGATTTACGATCTGTTACCGAGAATGTTAGTGCGGTTTGTCTTACACCAGCCCAGTGTATGGAACCAACTAAAATGGCGGCTGTTTTGCGGTGGACAATCATGTAAGGTAGCTGGTCCACACATGAGCCACTTATAGGTCAAGTGATAAAATCACAGACAATGCCGAAATACGGCAGATATAGATCGCAATAGCTTAAGTAGTTGCACCATGTCAACGAAGCTGTTGATGTCGTGCCCAACACAACGATCGAAACTAATTCGGATTGTACTTCCATGACTACTGGTTTGCAGAAGAGGCTCGTGGTTACCGCGCTATCTCAGCCAACTCGAAGTGGACTTCGACAAAATATCTCTCCATAATCCTCGCCGTGTCGGAACAGTGTTTATAGTTGACCTGTTTTTGTGCGTACTTCAGCTAGGATGGACAAATTCATCAGCGTCGGATTGCTCCATAGCACCATCGGTCGTATCGATGGAATTCCTGACGAAGAAGTTCGGCCGACATTTGGCAATCATCTGCGAGAACGCCCTGTGGAAATGAACGCTTCTGGAGCTGGAGCAGAACATTCTTGACCGTACTATCAGTGTTTATAGTAGGTGCATGCATCAACGAAAGCTTCTTGCCGAAGTGGCGTACACTATTATATTCCTAGCGGATCGGAGTAGTAGATACGTTGAAGGCGAAGTGGCTTCTGCTGTCCGCATCGTCGACGAAGTGCGTAAGGATATATGTGTGAAAGTGATAACCAGCGAGATATGAGCTGCCAACACGCGGCTAACTTACTTCAAAACGTAACCCGCATTGTGAACCTTATTGGCACGCTGATAAGCTCACTTTAGGAAAACAATCACACAGGCAAAAACCAAAACAATGCTAACATAATTTGGGTTCTTAATAAAGTACGTTAGTTCCTTATCTGTCACATAAAATATAATAGAAGATCGCTCTACAGACTACGGTCCCCAATTATAGGGGAGGTAAGTAAATTGCCATTTCGTAAGTAAAAGGTCCGACCATTTGTATTTGTAAATATAGGAACTGTTTCAGAATATTTGTTTAATGGACCTTCATACCGACGGGAAGTGCTCACAGACTTTTTGCAAAAATACCGTATTATAGTACTAGGCATTACCATAGGGTCGTACCCCCCCCCCCCCCCCACAGAAACCATTATTGCTCGCTGAATTTCCTGAATTGAACCTGAGGTAGATAAGACCTTTTAAAAAGAACCTAGAAGTATCAAATATTTAGTAAAATCATCCAAGGAGTGCTGCACTAGCCCAGGAAATCTAGAATACCTTTATACGATGTGCTAGAAGAGCGTAAGTTACTTTCTTTGTATAAAAAAAAGATTCAAGTATACATGTTTTGTATTTTTGGCCTTATATTTTTAAGTAAATTAGACCATACCAATTGAAGCAACTATTGAATTATCTAGATTAAAAGTTACCAGAACATTTAAGCTGACATAATAAATAACTGGTGACAAATTGGTATTAATTGTACATCCGGTCTGTTGAATTTTTACATTTCTACATTTTATAGACCAGCTAACACGGTGACACACCTAAAATCGACATTTTAACTTAGTCATTTTGTGAATCTTCAAAATCATAATAACTAGATTGCTTTAGGTACCACGTAACCTTGACCCAACTAGTAAACGTGGTAAAACGAGCTGGATCGAAGCCTACCTACCTAGTAAAAAGACACAAGTACAATAGTAAATAAACTGACGACTTCTTTCAATGAATTCGGCAGTGCTAGCAGACACAATGACTTACCCTAAACGACTCTAATCAGCATATAAGCAAGCAATAATGTTTCTTTTAAAAATTAAGGTAGACAGACAAACAGACAGACAGACAGAGACACCTCATGTATCTAGTCCCTGATGGATGAGCACATCCCGTGAGAAAACCTCGTTTTCACACTGAAGGCAACATGGAATGAATCACGCAGTACACCGTTACGCATATCTTTATTGTCTAGTGACTCGAATAAACTACCTGAATGGTAAGCACTGCTCACAACATAGTAAGCACAATTGTTATATCGACTAACCAGTATTCTTGTGGCCATTCTGTGCTACATGTCACCGTTTTAGAAGGAAATCTCTGCGAATCGAGCGCCTACAGCCGTTATTTAATCGTTGATCAAGCAGTTTCAACAGATCACGTAATCTCCGTATGTCAAAGGAGAGAACCATCTATTCAGCCTGAAGGAATGGGGAATGGAACACTTTTGGTTAAGCGATATATTACCCCTAGTTGTCTTGTGTAGCGTTAAGACCTTCTTCCCGGTATGGAGCGGGACGGGCCGTAATACAGCAAATAATGAAATGTACGATTGAGTCAGGATGCTGACCGAACTTCATTTTGTCATTTCTCTCGCGGCCTTGTCCCCCACTATTGGGTATCAGAAAGACGAAAGGTGAGGAAACTTCCTCAAAGAAAAAAAAGGGAATGAATTGAGGACGACCCGAAGTGGAAAGGTTGATGTAGAAGGTGTACTTTTAATTCCACGTTTTAAACACGAAGCCGTATATGCAAGATCTTTGTCGCGCATTCGAGATTCGTTCGCAGAAGCAGCAGCTCTCAACGCCTTAGCCAATGACTTTATTCATTCTTAACTGAACCATTCCTGGTCTGATCCATTTTCGCTGATCCTGGTGTAGCCGCTGATCGTTCGGATTTAACCGGTTTCCGGCAAAGTGCGAGTTCTACAGTATATGATAATCACCACTGACTTCCCCAATTGAGTTTCCTAAGCCTCCCTTTTCCCGCTCACTCGATTACACATGCAGGTGCTTACACCTACGAAGACAACGCGCAACATCGGCTGCAGTATGAACCAGCGAAGTCCCTTCCGGTTAAGCTTGCTGGCAGTGAATCCGACGATCTCGAAACGAACGTAGCCGAACTCGGCCTTATCCCCAAAGACACCGCGTTTCCGATTATGCAGCATAGTTTTTTACAGGCCATAAGTGACTATTTGCTCAGGTCAATACCGTTATTTGAAACCTGTGCATTCGTTCGACATTTACTAATTGATTATTTGAACGGTATCCCGGTTACCCGTCGCCGACAATGTCGTTGTCCCATTACATATACTGTACGGTAGCACAGTGCCGTACAAATGGCGCCCAACTGCTATTTGGCCGCAGAGCATCTGCTCCTCCGAGCAAGGCCAGTCAGTAATGGGGCGGACAACACGGTAGATGTCATCGACTCAACAGCACAATTCGCCTATGCTGGAGTCGCGTTCGCGCAAAACGTTCTACAGCCTTTCGCGGGCGAGATGAGTGGCGCTGCACGGAGCTCCTAGTGCCTCGCACGTCCACGCCTGGCTTTAGCTAGCCACGGATCGTCGGAGGAGAGTGTGCGAGAAAGAAGGAAACATAGCATAAGTTGGTCCTCCGCTGCAGAAGCTTTCGTTGTAATTAGCTTTTCCACAACGGCGACGGAATGCATTGGAATGCGTTAACTGCCTCTAGCATAAAGGTTCTGCAGGCCTCGTACCATAGACCCCTCGTAATTCCAACATTAACGCGGCCGTCTACGTTGTCGCGGCCTCATGGCCAGACGGCGCCCGGGTCGTGGAGTCGACCATTTCGCTTGTGTTAGATGTGCATTGCTGTGCGTTGCGTCCGGTAGCAAAAGGTCGCGTAGCCTCGGGTCATGGGTTAGTTGTTGAGCGTTCGCGCACATCTAAATACCTACAATAAACGAACACAGAAGAGGATTGCCGCCTGTCGAAGGCAGAAAACGGCGAGAGACTAAAGCTCGACGTGTCCGCCATACAACGCTGTGGGCTAGAAATGCTAAGGAAGGCCACTAAATGTGTAATTCTTCACATTCAATTAAACTAAACCATGTAAACAAAAAAAAGATTTTTCGATGAACAAAGGAGGTTCTGTAGAGGAATTAGGTATTGAAAGCAGAATGTGGGCCGAGTAATGAGTCTCTGTATCAGACTTTGTTGTTGTTGTGGTGAATGATATATAAGAAGCCTTGTTTTCAGGTCAGAAGGCTGGCATCAGGGCACTCTTTGTTTGCCTTCATTACCGAATATGTTTCATAAGCTCGCGAGTCTCTCCTTGCGATCGAATGCAAATGGTCATCTGGACTTCGGATGTATTAAAGCAAAGTTTAGCTGAGTCGTCAAACATTTCTACACGTATAGCCTAACACCAATAGTTTGACTGCATGCATTTCATTATATGGTGGTCCATGCTTTTTTTGCTAACTACCTCGAAGTGCATGTATTAAATTGTGAACAATTTCTGAAGTTTTTATTACCTCAAAGAATAATACTGGATACGCTAACGGATTGTGTTTTACAATGGTATTTGGATCAGTTGTGTAATTAAAACGCGTTCTATTTCACTAGGTTAATTACTCAGTTTACATTGATTTATTTGTCCGTCTTATCTAGATACGAGGCCAACAACTAAAGTTCAACTACGGATATATGTTCAAGTTTGTTTTTCAAGTAATTTTGCTCAATGCTACATGTTACAATTGTTCGTTGTCGAAGCTACGTTTCCCTATTAGAGGCACTGGAAGAAAATATGGAAAGATGTTGAAAAAAAATGTTCAAATAACTTATAGAAACTAAGGACTTCCTATCCTGTTTTGTACAAACTAGACTCGACATTCGTGTTTAACTTTCATAGTATTATTTTCAATCTATTTAAGGTGACTTTTTTTTTGGCCAATATTTAAATAACCATACAGTTTTATTTGTTAGATACTACCTTTCGATGCGATTTTGTTCTATAAAACGTACACTGGCTGACTGAATTTTGGTGTAGTAAATAGAAAAAAGCAAATTTTATTTACAATTGACGCTAGATGTCTTCTCATTGATTAGGATGGAATGATAGGAAATTTTGATGATTTTTCACCCAATTTGAAATACTAACATGCGATCGTATGTGTTTCGATTGTGGATAATCATTATAGTATATATATGCTATTGGGTTTATGTACGTTATAATAATAACAGCAGGTGTTATATGTAGGTTGACCCTGTAATTGTATTTTTTCTGCATTTCTCTATCAACAATCTTTTTTTCCGCATTAGACTTTTACTTAGCAACGAATTATTGAATTATAACGTATTGTCGCCAGTTTACCTAAACGACGAATAAACGAGACTATGCAGACTTTTCCTTAGTGACCTCCTTTTCAATATACGTAACAAGCGCTTCTTATCAGCACCGCTTTTGACCACCGGTTTTGAAAGAAAATCGTCAAGGCTTTTTTTTTTTCAAGTTCTCAAAGACAAATCAAAAATAAATTGACATCTGCTGACCTCCCTGTAACCCTTTTTCTTCATGAGTTATTTTCTTCTCACAGTTACGGCTTTCAGGCGCGTTTAATAGTGCCGTTGTTCAAGAGTTCCGCGGAGTCGGAAAACCTCGCTGGCCCACTCCAATGCTTCAACTGTATCGTTGAATTGCGAAAAGCTAGACTTGTTCGTTTGCTGAAGTGTGCAAAAAGTCACTTCGTGGAGCTTCCGAGTCGCGGGTTTCAGGTCCAAATGCGGTCAAAGTGAGACTACACATATACCACTGTATACTGACTACCAGGCAAAGCAGGCAACGGTGGCATTGAAGGGAACAACGCTGAAGAGAGTGAAGAAGCCTTCGAGACAGTAGGTACGTTAAAAGAAGCCAAGCGTGCCAAGAAACCAACAAACCTTCAAGGCCAACCGAATTGTAGGACAAGGACAGCAAACCACGCCTCTCGCCAACTTTTTTCACGCTACTGCACCAGATTCTGACGTATCCACCAACGTTCGAACAAGTGACGACCATCGAAAGGGAGAGAGAGAACGTTTCCTGAGGGAAAGAGAGAAAGCAAAAGCTTACTCAATTTCAGCCGGGCTGTCAACGTCGTCTGCATACCACACTTGCGCCACCACGCGATTGTACCAACCTCACTTTTGTTTTCTTTATCTATCTTTCTTTTTTCTTGCTGTTGCTTGAAATCTTCTTCTACCGTGTCTATAAATCTCGCTGGCTTTTTCATCTTTTTTGCTCTGCATCCCTAACGTCCTGCGCTTGCGAGGGTCTCGATTAGGTCGCCTTCTAGTAACGCCTTTTGCTACCACAGGGCTCTGAGCATCAAGAAAAAGGAGACAGAGGGAGAGAGCGAGGTTTTAGGGCTGTACGGTCAGTCGCGCAGAGTCTCTATCCGAAACGCTCTCCCTTCCTCGATTCTACGTGTCTATGTAACGAGACAATGGTCTGTCCGATGGCCAACGCCATTTCCATAATAATTTGATAATGGTGACAATAGCGTCTCTTCAATGGGTGTTGAGTCGACCGATACAGAGGAAACAAGTTATAGTAAAAAAAAGGAGAAGGAAATATAGGTAGCAAAGGGAGCAGGGAGGTCTCAAAACTAGGGCAAAAAGGCTGTTCGCTCGTTACATGAGGGCGCGAACTTTGAACGAAACATCGCCTTTCGGCTCAGTGGACACAACCGCAACGACGGCGGTACAAGCAAAAGCAGAAGAGGAAATACTGGGGCTTCGTCAATTCGAACAAAGAATGTCACCGAGATCCATCGGTACTGTTTGAGTGCACGATGAGAAGCGTGTAGTGAAAGGCCACCCGAGAAGCGATGACCACTACCTTCACTACAAGGACCGCCGCTCAGCTGGAGAAGAGGCTACCGCAAGCCTCTGCCCGACTCTTATAATAGGACATGTTTATGGGCAGTCGACAGTTGTGAGCGAAGGCGCAAACGAAGCCGAAAATAGAGATTCGTGTTCCTCGTGATAACATGTTGGGAATTAGCGTTTCTCTAAGCAAGTGGAACTAATAAGAAAACGATTTAGAAGTCATACTGGCGCTTTTTGGTGCACGAAGTCACGAACTTTGAATCCACAGTTGAAGGAAATACCCAGAAATATAAATAGGTCAAAGGAGGCTATTTAATATTATCGAGGTTAGCAATACAGAGATCTTAGGAATACTTAGATGGTAGGTAAACCACCATGCCTGCAAAAGCATTATAGCAAAAACCATTGGGAGCCAACAGGCTTATTCTAGACGTGACTTTTTACGATGCTAATTATTAGCGCATATATTTGTTCAGTATAATAACAGTGGTTTATGATTTAAGAAAAATGAGTATAGAACAACTGTTGCAAGTTACTTGCCAAGTCGTTATTTTAAGCACTCGAAGGACATGCTGATAAACTGCCAGACTTTACACGACCAGTATTGTTTGGTCGCTAATCATCGTAAACGTACCCATGTTTATGTAGCTAATCTGACTATAATTTTAAGAACAAACCGTTTTTAAGACCAACACATAAATAAGATCGTATTAATTAATGCCACTATACAATCAAGAACTTCTGCTCTTCGCACCGGTTACCTGGGTTTAGCCTGACGGAGGTGAAACCGTTTTCCCTTCCCTAACTCCCTTTTCGCCAAAGTACAGATTAAAAACGTGTCTATACATTCTCATAGTCGTTCTTTAAAAGCTCATCTGCGATCGATTCAAATGAATTGGGCCTAATATGTGCCAGCTGTCCGTCGTTTCTAGACTAAACTATAAGCAGCAGGCATGCGGGTCCTGACGATGAATGCCAACATAGTGAGCACTTTAAAATAAGCAATCTTTGCCTGAGGTACTGCTGTTCGCCTAACTTTTCGCCAGCCGACAACTCAAACCGAATCAAAGCTATGACCAACATGAGTACAGCTGATGCGCTACTTGCGAAACGCAAGCTGCCTCGACTCGTTCGCACATAGTTGGTCCTTGTAGTTTTGTTTGATGAAGAAAGAATACTTCAAGTGCTGGGCTGGGGCGGCCGCCAATTTTAGCAAAATAATCAAAACTAACGCTTAAAGCGAATCCATATCGGGTTGTCGACGACTCTTAGATCGGCTTCACTTTCCTAGGCTGTTTCCTCTCGCTGCCGTCGTCGTCCTCTCTCGCCCGCTTGCCAATTGAGATATAGCAGGGCGACGCAGCGAACAAGTTGGAATGTGCCGTGGATTGTGTGCTCAAAGAAGTTTGTCGGCCGCTCGACTAGGCCAAGAGGAGTTTCACACAGAAAGCGAAAGCTAACTCTAAACGACTTCCTGGCGCCGTTAAGGCTCGACAGCACTTTCGGACGAAATCGGTACACGAATCGAGGTCCGAACTATGTAGATGGCAAGCTATCCAAACGCTACCGAGGCGAGGGGCAACGCCTCAGTTCGCTCAGGGCGTCTCGAGAGGCCGTACGAGACGTTCTCTACTTTTACCCACTTTGTCATACGCTCGGCCGGGAATTTTGTTCGCGCAAAACGACGCAGCTCATAATATGGAAATAATTCGTAGGGAAGGGTAAGAAGGACGATGCTGACATAGACAATAAACTATCCGGCTGCCAACGAACAGACTCCTGCTATCATTATGGCCAGGCTATTAAAATCTGACTGGTGATTGCAGTTCCATATGTAATAGTTAACCGATGTGGCGGTTGCTGACATATTTTTCACGACGAGGTATGTACCACAGATAGCTATAGATTGTGGCTCTACATCCTTCAGAATACGTTCATCTTTTTATGAATATCCAGTCGCTAAGGCTAATTGCATTAGCTCTTAAATAGTTTAGTGTCTTTCGTTTGTACCATCGTTGTAGCTCGTTGAAGGTCATCACAGTTTTGTTGTACAGGACTGGGAGGAAAGGTTTGCTCCAGTCGGCGTAGTCGACAATTAGATGTGTCGAAATCCTGGAACTAACTGGCAAGAGTAGAATTCTGATCATACGACGTCCTCACATAAACTACGTAATGTACACTTGCTACGTTTGCGTCCCGTGATCATTACGCTGAGTTTACATCGTCAGCGTCTCCCCGGTCTCTTTACTAATTATTATATCGCCGCAGAGATTATTTTTTCTCTACGAACCATACGCTTTGAGTTGGATCGTTAGCGCAACCAAAATAAAAGCCTACCAAGGTTTTCCGGGAAATAAAAAAATTTACATCAGATCGTTATAGCTTTTGCTGCAGTTATTACTGAATATAGTACACACACAGGTCAGCTCTATCGTCACCTGTACATATGTGCTGGAGTTTTAACGATTATTCTAAGTAAAAGTTAACGGAGTTCTAGCTTAAGGACGTTTATTAAAGACACGATTACCATCGTTCCGCAAGCGTCGGGAAGTTCTACATTGAACAGCAGACGCTTGCGAGTAGAACCAATAGAAAAACTCTTGAGAATCTAACGTAAAGGTCGATGACTCGGTGAAGAACAATACGTGTGATTCGAGGTAATCCGCTTAAAATTGCCGTGCTAGGCTCATTCGATAAGATGGTGGTCGGTAAATGATTCGTTCACATAACAAGTTACTAACCTGTTCGCTTTTGGCTGTTTCGGTTATTTTCAAAGTAGCTACTTTATGCGTTATCTTGTCGCATGTTTATAGATATATCCACACGGGAACGATATCTCCAATGATGATCGTCGACTGTCGCTTTTCACCCACAATATGCCTAGTGTTTCTATATCTATGTGTGTCTAAACAATTATGTTACTTGGTAAATCTTTTCCTTACAAAGAAGATTCCTTTTTGCATAAAGGTGCCCTGTACGATCAACTCCCCTAATATCACACAGTGCCGCATGACGGTCCTATTTAGTCCTTTACGTTATTGTAGTCATATCTCGCTCTGCTCCATTTTTACGCTTGGCTCCGTTCTATTGGAGTGCCATCAGATTTGCATTGGCTCGCAGGCGGTATTAGTGAAAAAAGCTGGGTAGGGCGGAGTGACTCGGAACGGGCCTTTCTGCCTCAGCAATAGAAACCTACAAAGGCAAATAACAAGACACTTTACTAGGGGCCCGCCTGTTCCTCGTCGGTGACGTTGGTCTAAACTTTTATTTGTCTACTCGTTGCTGAACTATCTTACGAGGGTACACGTACGGCTGTCGAGGGAAGGGTAGTTCTTCTTCCTATGGCAATAACGACAACGGTTGCCGCTGCCACCGAGCCATCGGAAAGGACAGCGGTTGCTCGTCTGCCCTGTACCTTCAGGTCTTTGGGGTGTGCGGACGGCCGGCAGCGACTGACCAGGGAAACGCTTCATTTCAAGAAAATGTCGCTGCTGGATCCTTCGTATTAACTAAACATAGTTGGAAGAACTGGACAGACAAATATACAGGTAAACGAAACCGGTGACAACAACGTAATCGGTAATTGATGCCCTCAAGCGAGACGAAAACGGATGTTTATCACTCTTGTCGATTAGGTCTTCAATTTCACTCCATCTACCATTACGAATTAATACTTTGTCATTATTTTTTATTGTTATGAAACATGATTATTAGATATTGGAGATTACACGTATATGCGACCGAGGTATACACTCTATACTAAACGATAATTAGGGCAGAAGATAATAAAAATGCGGCAAAATACGGGCCATTATATTTGTATGTCGCTTGGAACTGGCGAACAAAATATAGAGCTAGAAAAAAAGTAACATCAGGTTAGAAATAGACAAGGCTCATTTCCTATTTTGTAACAAGAATATTCTTTTCCAACGAACCTCTGAATGATAGTGAATCAGCAGAGCTTTCGAAGCAAGAGCGTTACTGCCAACTTTGAGAGCCACTTGAGAAGATTGGATCTCAGCTTTTAATATAGATATCTAGTTATTAGAGAAGTATAAACGAAAAAACACCGCTCACTGAAACGCCCTACTTAGCTAAATATCTGTGTCACAAATAGACAATACTCTTGGAAAAAGCTAAGTGTGTGATTACCAATGATAAGGAATTTTCAACTAAAGAAAGGAAAACAGACAGCTGCTCACAATTTGACGCTTGTGAATTATAACGTTGCGATGATTAAATTTTAAAAACTAAATAATCTGACAACTTCGATCATTTCCTGTATTTATCTCATGGGCCTGGTTGCATACTCACTGAACAAACCGATTTGTGTACCGCGCCATACTTCTCTACAAAACGAGCCCCCTACTCGCAACCTCTACACCCATGGCTTTCTGTATACTAAACAATGAGACCGAGGTAAACGAGTAAACATTTCGACGAGGCCTTCTCCCAAAAGAAAGTTGAATAGAGCTGAAATCTCGTAAATTGATCTATTGCCACTAAGTCAATTAATTCACTGATCTTGCCGAGCATCCCGCAGTTGATCATATTCTATTCAGGATACACGCACATATCGAGCAACTTACATGAACCAGAAGCAGATCATCTTCTGTATACGCGTCGTTCTCTTGTTAGTCTGACTCTTGCCCTCGTGATACACTTCTGTTTTCTACATTTCTGCTGTCTATCTTCGGCGTGATGCTACTGGTGTTTCCCCGTAAATAAAAATCGAGATCAGTAAAGGGCGGAACGCCTGTCTGCACCGTGGGCTATCTCTTACCCATTATTCCACTACTACTTTTTAAAAAACACGTACCTCATAAGGAAAGCCCGGCGTCATGAAACCGATTTCAGCTAATCTATATCATCTACCTAAATTTAATACTTGATTATATGGACGTTGTTGACGTAATAGCCGTTGTAGAACATGATAGCTGAAACCCGTTTTCTGAAGCGAATGCTTTCAGCATACTATATATACAGCATATTATTGGAGAACCTTAAAATAGTGCACGTAATGGAGGATGAGCGACGGCCACACTCAAGCGAAAGCTGTTCATCACTTCATCCAATTGTGTGCCAAAACTGCAAAGAGGACCTTTACGCATAATAAAGATTCAATTGAGTACTATGGGATGCAGTTCGCTAGAACTAGTAGTGTCCAAAGTGCCGCTTTCGATCCCATGGAAACACGACTCATAAGAGGATGTTTCTAACTGTATCAGTATTACGCTTGGTTGCATCCAATAAAGTTAGCGATCGAATATTTACCCAGATCTATAAGAGGTACGCCACAGTTTAGAATATCTATGGCAGACATAAGGTAATTCAGGTATGTAAAGAAAGCGATTTTTATGATATGTGCCCCAAAGGACTCGACATAAGCAGCGTTTTACAACATTTAACTATGGGCTATACATAGCTAACTCAATGTTATAATGTAAGGAACTCCCTACCAGATTTCTACGATCCGCCTTGAACTGAGACTAACTTGAGGCTTGAAGTTGAGCCGACAATAGAACTGCCCTTCTCCGGACGGTTCTATTATTTTCAAAAACAAATCGGAGCCCGGCCCCAAATCTTAGTCGTTCTTCTTCATCAAAAAATCACTTTCGATAAAAAAGATAACACGTGAAACGGAACGACACTGGATATTAGCCGAGATACCGGCACGTAACAGTATTAACGCGTTTGTAGCGGCAGTGCTTCTAGTGGGCAGCATTGCTTGCCAATATCGTTTTCAACCAACATATACTACCATAAACCAATCGTTTGGACCTGCTGGCTACTGTCTAAGGTCCACGCGCCAACACATTGTTTACATATGCACGTTAATATCACAGCAACAATTAGAGACATCAGCACCATGTGTCTAATAATTCGCCTGGCAGATACCGAGGGTTTGGCAAATTTTCTTCGTATAGTTCCGCGGCAACTTTCCGTACGCGCTTTGGGGGCTGAATTGTACCGGGTCCGTCAAGTAAAGGAAATCCCCGTCTTCGCTGGCTCAAACCGATTGTGTATGAATATTATTACTTGGACAATGATACGTCGCAACGGGAGCAGCGACTCTCTGTTGAAAAAAGAGTCACACTAACATAACGAGATGCTTGCTGACCGTCGGGCAAGCCGGCAGACGGAAGACAAATGAACGAATCTCCGCAAAACTTCCACTATGAAAAAGCTGAACAGAATAAGGTGTTCAGGGCTCGCAGGAAAGAGCTTGATGAATTCGAGGGGTTTAGATAAGGTGTGGTGAGGTGGCAGTTGTCCGTGTGGCTGTCGTCACCCCTATATATACCGTTGTTGTAACAGGCTTTTCAACACGAACAAAATGACACCTAACCGCTCGAGCTAGATTTTGGGAAGCGAGACAATTTTCCGTTTATCCCATATGACCTGCTCGTACATACGTATGGGCGCTCACAGCTAGATAGACACATATACACATGTGCTATCCCCTTTATTCCCTTCAAAGCTGTTACTATTCTTACAAAACAGCGTAGCAGATAGTCTCATTTTTTTGCAACACGGGGTACTGCCAACAGTATGGGTTCAGCCCGAAGCTCACATACCCACAAAGGCTTACTGACCGCATTCCCCATGCCATCTCGCTGGCATCCAGCTACCATTCTCATCACCCAACCAGCCTGACCTAATGATCAGTAGTATCGTTAACAAGATATCATTCTTATAGCACTAATTCCCTTTTACTGCCATACTCACGACAGAGAGTGTACGGCCACTCTGCCTTCTTCTCCGTTCAGAGGATTCTTCAGAACTCCTTAAACAGCATCCCGTGCTATGTAACTTACCCTCCGACGAACCCCCTATACTGTCATTTCCTGCTTTTGTGCAAATTCTCACCTTCTCTCTATATCGTATAGTGGTCTCAAAATTGTTTGGTACACATCCTCCCATATGTACTGTGTGGCATTTCCCCTCTTTACATGTACATATAATGCACACGCAGACTTTCCCGCTGGATCACCCACCCACGACGAGATGCCGACGTGCATTGCCATTGTATATCTTAAAATATTCCAAGCAACCTACAGTTAGACTCCCTTTTCCAACCAGTCCAGTCGCTGCTATATTTTTACGACAATAACAAAGGTACTGTTCATTAAAACCATATAACATCTATTACCAAACTCGAAGGAGTTGTCGCTACATATATATATATATATATATAAGGGACGCACATCACAAACTCGATTTGTGCACGCAAAGGCTCAAACTCAAAATTTTGAGTCGTTTCGCGCACAGATCGCGATTTCCGTCTATACGAAAGGATCTCGTTAGATGGAACGTTAGTTGCCTAGACATAAGCCACACACAGGAAGTTAAATAGAAGCGCAAAGCAAACACGAACTGCTTGCTTTTCATTGCTAGGAAGTTTATTCGAAGCGTCCGTCGCATCCTGTCTTAGAGGATACTAACAGCAGACTGCCTACTGTTAGTCCGGCTTCCTTCTATTCTGCTTCGTTATTACTCCTGTTATTATTTGCCAGTAAACTCTTCTTCTATTATGGTTGTCGGTACAACGTGTAATGTTGGTGCCAACGTCGGCCGCTTTTCAGGCCCCTAATAGCAGCAAGCCCAAAGACTACATCGTTGTTGTTATTGGTGTTGCTGTTATTGTTTTTACAACGATGTCGATCAGTCAGAGAAGCAGTCCATGTTTATGCTTGGCTCACCCAAGTCCGCGTATCCATTTCATCGGCGGAAGGCGGAAGCGCACACATTACCTTCGTGCCACAGCCTACATATGCGGCTGTACGGTTGTTCGTCCAACCAGACGCCAGCGTGACTACGACGTGCCGGGGCAAAGCAAAAGACTTCGCGCCAGGGACATCCGTGACGCGTCATCGACGGCGAGTTGGAAAAGGACAGAGAAAAAGCTCGGAGATGGACATCTGTAGCTGGAAAGCGCATGGCATCGTCGACCGAAACAGGCTAACAGCAGTAGACGTATACTTTGTGGAACAACGGCTACTGGTGCTTAGAGTACGCGCAGGCACATACGCGTGCTCAGCAGTGTCATACGGAGGAATGAAGGGGACGTGGACGGACCGCGCAGTACTTACGGACGAGGCTTGAGTATTCTCCATGAGCAGAACAAAGAAGCGACTGTCTGCCTTTGTCGAATAATTGAGCCCTATGGGAGAGACAGAAAGCATGCTCCTATATTTCAAGTTATGGCTTAAACCGCAGATTGCATCTTTTCCCTTGCCTCCTGCCACTGGTGCAAAACCCACTCAATGAACATTGAGGCATTATTCCGCCCGCGTTACTATGCGCCATTCGAATTATGAAGGAAGTTTAGGGCAAAAAAAAGGGTATTCGTTTAACGTAGCCTCGTCCGTCATTTTTTCGTGGCTCAAGCTCGGAACCGTAAGAGGGTTCCCCTGTTAAATTGGGGCTGTAATCGAAAACGAACAGTACCCATGAATGGGACCCAGATGAAAGATAATGAATGCAGTCAAAGAAATATACCCTGATAACTATGGCATGTTCCTACCAAATGTACAGGCCGACTCTCGGCTACGGGACGCATCCGCAGCTTATACCTGAACACACAAACTGACATCAAGAAAACGAGATGCCTCGGTTTTTTGTTTATAGCTATCAGCGATATGCATGTGCTATACTATTTCGGAAGCCCAGTTCGACAGTATTGAAATCAACACACAAATACGAATGAATACGATACACCGAAACCCGCCTGCTCATTCCTTGGAAAGTTTTTTTTTTTTTCTTTTGTTTACACTGTATAATATCACTAGACACGGTTAAGAATGTAATAAACCGTTTATGTTTTGAACATTAACACAACCAAATCAGATCTCGACGCAAAAGACGATCGGATAATACATAAAATTTAGTTAAACGAAATTGTTGCGGCGATAATGAGCATTGAATAATTCGTTTAGTACTTTTTGACTTTTAGCAATGTAATGCTGCCAGATGGGTGAAAAGACGAGGTAATGCGGTAGGGGTGGACGGTGACGGAATGAGTTATCTCCGACGACGGACAACTCGGTGACTAGCGAAAGATGTTTAATTAAGATGGAAATTTGCCCTCGGCTGAAAGTTAGATTGCTTTTGTCCTTTGGCCGTGCTAAAAATAGAGCCGCTTGTGTGGTCTACACTGTCTGCTGATCATAGTACTGGAATCACTTGCTATAGCTTAGAGTAAAGACAAATATTTACATTATGATACTTCACATAACGATTCTGGCTGTTCTATTCTTCTGCTATCCTATGCAGAGCAGTAATACTTTAATTAATCTTCTTAGGCTAGGACAATTTTGTAGCGACATAAAATAATGCTAGTGGAAAAAAGGTTCGCCATGGTAAGCTATGTTTTATAACTTCTACGAGCTTACCCCTTTGGAAGCGTACGATAGAATGAGCATATTTAATCACGAAACCTTTGCTCGAATCGTGCCTACTTTTGTTATAATTTGAAATTTTATAATGACTGTGTTGACGCTATAGCAACTAATAGGATTTTAACATCAAAGGACAGATTCGCGTCAAACGTACGAACAGCAAACTCTAAAAGCAAGTTAGCATAATCTAATTGTATTCTGTTTTTATATGGGGTAAACCATATATCAGCTGGGGAAAATCAAAGATTTAGCCCAGCATGGATACCAACCTTGACAGATGCGTTTCGGATATCGGAAGCGCGTAAAAACTTTAATGCCCAGCCACTGCTTTTATGATCACCTTAAACGAAGGAAATAATTATAACATTTTCTTTAAATAACCTCGCCTTACAGTTATAATTAGCAGTCAGTGGTAGCTAAGTAGCCAATAACCACTTCCCGCTTCTAGTTAGAGCGATGTGTGTGTTATTATATATAGTGTGGCCAGCTTTGACGGAACAAACTTATCGTTAGTTTGTGTCGGCGACAGCAGCCTATGCCCCGATTACAGTTAACTCTGTTGTTCTTATTTTTGTGCGAATACGCTTTTCGGTCCTTAAAGGTCTACGCAATTGGCCTTGAGTTCTATCAAGAAAAACTTGGTAGAACTTAGTTCTTAGAGCTATGGCACAGGGCAGTGCTTCCAAGCTTTCTTCGACGTATAAGCGCCTCAAATAAGATTACATTTGAGAAAGCAATCTATTTAGAAGATAAGTTGAAACGAAACTAACGAATTATAAAGACCGAAAGCGAAAGTTGAACAGAATTTTTAAAAAGTGTTTTTTGCCCATTAGTGTAACAATTTTGTACGGACCTAAGTCCTTTACGCGATATAGAAAAATAAATAAAACTGTCTATTTGATAATAAATGCACATAACCAAACCTTAGCAGTTCTAGAGAAAAAGTGGTCCTTCTAAAAGAGCTCTAACACTCATCATATATTGCAGCAGTGAACTGATTACGTGAAAATTCATGTCAGACGAAGGCCTTCGAGTGACGTTATGAGTTCACGCAGAAATTGGAAGTTCTATGGTTCCGCTCGTCAAGGCCAATCGTTTTAGAGATCATATAGAGATTTCTTGAAGCGTAACGGTGCCATAGGACCTTTGAAAGTGAAATTTATGTTTACTTCCATTTCGTGAAACTCAGCTTAATTAAGGACTAACAGGCAGCAGATTCCGAAGCTTTGCGAAAGGCAACCCGAACATTATGGACCTCGCCAATACCGAGCTGTGCCTTATGTTACTTCCGTCCGAAAGCAAGCAGCAAGCTTGTCCGATCTAATGAATTTGGTAAAAATTTTCATTTTCTTGGCTGTCTGCTTTCGCCGACCAGTAGTACCTAGAGCTCCAAAACATCTAGAAAGATGCCAATCGTCCACGAAGCGTGCGCGTTTAACATATACAAATGAAAAAGGAGAGAAAGACAGAACGTTTTTTTTGTCGCCGGCCATCCGATGAGCTCCTGCCCGTAACGATTCGAAGAACTAAGGGGCACCGACTCAGACACAGTCGAGAGGGGAGCAGGAAGAGGGACTGAAGTGGCCGACTGAGGTACTGAATTTTCAGTGGGGATCAGAAATACCACTTTTGAAAGTGTTTAAAAATTAAGCACCCTCTACAATGGTGTGCTTCCACAACAAACCTTGCTCCTTATCTGTTTCCCCCCAAAATTGAGGAACGTATCGGGAGTGCTTGTGCCCGTCGTCGTCGTCAAGGCAAAACGATGCAGAGAAACTACGGAGAAACCCCCCGTCCTAGCGCCTCTTAGTGGCGAAGGAAGATCCCCAAGGAATAGATACTAAACGGACACATGCACGAACTGAGAGCACTGCGGCAGGACCTGTCCGAACAGGGCCTTAGAAAAGGACTGCCCCACTTATCGTTGTTTCCGTGGTATGCACGCCAGTGCGAACCAATACGACGGAAACTTTAAAAGCAAAAGAGGGCAAACACGACAGGATAAAGAGAGAAGCAAAGCAAGACAGGAACTAGTAGAACATTAATGATACAGAAGCAATACCTCGTTTCCGAGCTGGGCGAGTTAAAGGGCTAGCATGTTGCCGCAAGGGCATTTGCTAAAATCGAGAAGTGCACACGAAAGCGCATTAACAGACACGAGACTGCCTGGCATGAATAGGGAGTGGCGAGGGGAACATAGAACACTGCTAAGCAGAAGCAACTAATGTACCCGTTGAGGATTATAAGCCGAGTAGGATCACCAATAGGGAGTCGTCAATGTCACTGTGCCCGCGTCGGTTTGCCTCGCACTTCCTCGGCTCACTTTGTGTCGATTGGACATGCGAAACCTTTCGGTTTACAATCCTCTAAGAGACTTAAGGACGCGAAGCGTTAAAACGAAGCAACCGACATGCGAGGATCCCCAAAATCGACCCAGTGTGTAATACGATAACCAAGAAATAAAAGGCTGGCTAAGCAAGGGCAAATATGGAATCAGAAGAAGTCGGATAGGGAACCTGAATAGGGTTTAATTTGCTTTATCGTTGTGAGGCAAAAAAATTTTGATATAGCATTACTAACGCCGACAGCACTGCACAGCGGTTGTAGCCACATGGAGCTCCTTCTACCAGAAAAGGCAAAAGCCGGCAGGGTCAGTCAAACTGACTCGGAACCGCGAAAGCCGGTGAGGTAGTTGAGACCGGACTGGACGCTGGGGAACGAAAGGAAGGGAGTGGTTAACAAATGAGAAGAGATTACCACTGCTACCCGTAATATTACGACTACGTCCCTAGTATTATTAACTAGAGGGAAATAGCGAGGGACAAGCAGGAGCCAGAGCAAAAGGACGATCATGGTGAGAGAACTAAACGAGTACTAGGGTTTCATGTGAATTACTGTATATTAACTACACGCGTTAACCCTTGGCCACTAACAGTCTGCCTGGTGATAGCTTCTTCTCTTTGACAGCTATGCATAACGTTAACTTGGATACTTACCACAGTCACTTGATTGTCTGTTGCCCACCCTTTTTCACCCTATAGAGCCCCCTCCGTCCTTGCAAGGACTACAGACAGTACTGTCTACAGTGACAGGGCCCGCGCTAAATGAAATTTTCTTGTGGACTACGGTCACGCTTGATTGCGCTGTGGACACAAGTGCTTACCGCTAGTTTGAGGTGGCCTAGCTCATCTAACACGGGCTCCGCACAGATCGTTTCGTCGGCCAGTAACCAAATAGGCCGCCAGAAGAAATGCAGTTCGCCTTATCTTTGTGCGGCAACGAGATGTCCAACATACATTGTAGGTGCCTGGTACTTTTTGATGTCCGCCAGCGCCTGTCTTTCTATAAACGACGCGCGTCACGCTCACAAAAAGCCGTCGCTATCATGGATACTGTTGTTTCCACTGTCTCTGTTGACGTTCGCAAAACTGCAGCCCCATGGTACACGAATACGCCTGCTTTTTACTGTCACGGAACTGCCGCCGCAAAACTGTGTTTTTGCCGACTGGGACGAGCAAAAAACAAGAAAGAATAAACAAACGAGCTGGGTGCTGGCGATCATTTTTGTGTATATTGTGAACTAGACGCTTGTATCGTGGGAGCGGCCCGCTACCGTTTACTCTGCGACGTGATGGGCGGTACGTGTGGCTTTACTCGTCCTAGTAATATGCTGGTGCTACGTAATGTTGACGTCGTAATATAGAGCTCACTCAGAACAGGGAACACAGTTGACGAGATAAGGAGTGTCTCGTTGTTATAGGGTGAACTTGTTCAGCAGTGACGTCTCGTCACCTCCCGTTCAGAGCGAGCACTAACGTAATATCCAAAACGTTTGAAAAATAGAATAGGAAACCAGTGACATTGTGAGGCTGCCTGCATTCGAGACAGAACACAAGTACAGTAAACGTGGATCTGTTTTTTTTTGTTTAGAAGCGACATGGCAAATGTTTGGATTAAACCTAGCACTACATGGTAATCGACGCTCGGATCTGCCAGTCGAGCCATATAGGGCGGCCGATAACTTTTAATTTGACCGAAGAAATTTAACGCAGAAGATGCCGACTCTCCGAAAATTACAGGGTGATTTAGAACAATTGCGCATCATGAACAGTTAGAAAGTAGTCGGAGAGGAAAAGTTGACGTAGCAATCATAATACTTCGTAGAAGACCGGCTTGCCTCGAAACCTACTGCGAAGACAAGAAGGGATTCGCAAGGTTAGTCGATAGAAGCTGGATAGAAGGTATTACTTTTTGACGATGGTGCAGTAGCAACGTGTTATTTCATTGAACCTAGGGACCGATAAATATCGGGTTAGAATATTTGAAATAGATACGCTTATTTCGTATTGAATGTTAGCCGTCTGATTTAATTGTAATGAACCAAAACAACTTTTTATTTGGGTATGATTGATTGGACATAGAGAATTAATCAACGATTGATCATTTATTAAACTATAGTAGTTCGTAGCTTTACATAATGTAAACATGGCGATGGCGGCATACTATTTACCCCCCTCCTTGACTTGCTGCCTAATTAAGAATTATTAATTTGGGGTGGGTGCGAAGAAAACCATTCTACAAAAAAAACAAAACTTCTATTATACTAAGTAACTTATTGCGTAGCATTAGTAAAATATGAAAAAGAGATTTTTAAATCAACAATGTATCGACATACTTGACGGTTCCATCGAGTGTATCGGTCAGCTGAGATGGTGAAATCATTGCCTAAGTCAAAGAAACAGGTACGTGCTGGTATTGTTTAATAATGCTTTGACTGGATCAAAATTTGTTTTTGCAAATATCATGAAGTAGGCTATAAATGGCGACCAGTGTTGCATTGTTATTTCTAGTAAATATGCTTGCCTCCTATCCAAACAATTCGCCGTACTTTAAACATCGTTTCCTATTCATCTGACGTGTACGCTTAATACACCAGAGCTAAATAAATAACTCGACAGAAACAGTCCAATGCAAGATGGCGTAGAAGGAACAGGGTCCTCTACCGGCGTTTAGGACCTGCGCAGGTTCGCGTATTTATTAAAACAGAAAAACTGTGATTTCGTTTACTTAAAAGGTGCTCACAAGATACCGAGGCCAGATACAGCCGCTTTTGTGTTTACGAAAGACTCTTCATCCTATCGCCTAAAACTAACTTGATGGCTTTAATTTAATATTGCTTATATTTTTGATATTAGGGTACATTCAATCTAGTATATATCGTAGAGAGAAAGAGAGTGAGGCTCTGATCGAAAAAAATAAACAGGTCAAACTATTTGATTCTCATTTGGGATAGGTGGGTAAATGGGTCTGCCTTTTTTACCCGTCAGGCCGATATATTAGAGCTTAGATTATTATTTCGACCGATAATCTAAAGCTCGAAAATTTGAATTCGTTCTTCATCACGGAATAATCGTTTTTCCGAGTCAGGCCTACCTTAGAAGCCAAAAAAAAAGGCTTTCCTTTCATATTTAATAATACGTCTGTTTATTATATGCCTAGCTGTTAGCTCCTGCAGTGTTCAACACGAGGTCTACAGAAGCTGTGCCAATCAACTACTAACAATAATTGATCACATCAGTCCTTCTAAGTTCATGTATCTAACTAAAAAGTAACTTACATTAGTTCTACTCATTTTTACCTAATCATAACATTAGAAATCAGAGCACTGATTTCCACCGTACGAGTTTTTTACTTCGAGTGTCGATTATTTCACATAATTAAAAACCTTGATTCTGATTTATCAAAACAATAAACTTGACGCTCGCCCTTGACTTTATTCTAATATGCCTGCAGCTCGACTACCAGCAACTCGATAGAGTTATTTTGTATCATATCTGTGAGTAACCCCCGTCGCCTCTGTGCGTTTATTTTAACTTCAATACCCCACAGTACTGCATACAAGCGGTAGCTATCAGTTGTAAAATAAATGCAGTGCCTCGACTTACGCTCGATCGCTGAAAGAACAGTTTGTTCTCCACTTGCCTGCTGCCCCAAAAAGGCAGCCAGGCTGCCTGGTCCAAGCCAGACACTGAACCACCGATAGTAGTCATCGCTGTTAGATAGAACAAAATGTTTCATACCTCCCGGGACTTCGGTTCTTCGACGAGGTGGGAGTAAAGCTTTAAAACTGAAGAGCTCTTTGAGTTACGAAAAGGACTCAAGCAAATTGGGGAGCCGGCCAGAGGGATGGGTCGAAGAGGGCGAACCAGCGTCTTGGGGGGGGGGGGGGGGGTAAGACACTTAAGACCGCTGCCTTGTACTATGGGGAATAGAGTGTGCTAACTCCCCAGCAACCATCGCCGCCGCAAGGGCCAGCTCTTCCAGACAGCGTACGCGCTTCTATTACTCGTTGGTTGGACTGCGAGGTCGTGAAGCCCTCACTGGACGTCAGCGTTAGTGGTAGTAACGCTGGCGGCAGCAAATGCGCTATAAAATCCAGCCACTCCAGCAAGCGCCGACTTCAATCGAGTCAGTGCCGTCGGCATCCAAACGTGGAGAAACAGTGGGAAAGTTCCCTGCCGGGCTGGGGCAGTTGTTGGCCGTAGCCGTTGTGCCAACTACTAAACGCCAGAAACGGAACCGATTTTTTGTGGCCGCTCGCATGCGAAGGCTCCTAACTCAGATGGCGGCGGGCGTCGCTAGAGGCGCTCGCGAGGCGTGAAGACATCGGGTTTGAAAGAAATTCTGCAATAGTGACCCCTGGTGCGGGCAGAGAAAGTCTTCACTTGAGTCACCCTAATCTTCAGCTCCCAGTTTACCCCCATGCAAAAGCCACGAGAAACGAATTCATCCCTTAAGACGATGGAGGCTTTTATTTGAACAAAAAAGACCACCACGTTCCTATCCATATGCTTCAAGCAAACTGGCAATCGTTGAAAGTATCCGATCTTATCAGAGTAGGCGGAAAGGGGAACAATAGAATAATATTTGATTAATAATGTAACCGTGCAATCTGTCATATGAACCAAAATCTAGTAACTAGCTAAAATAAGCAAACGCGATGTATTTTTGTTGACATAAAACCGATGCCGAAGTACCTTCTAAAAACTTCTCATATCACATCTAAGCAGGACCTATACGATCATAACAAATCAGTGGCTGTGATTTTTGAGTAGTTATAGGCGAAAATGGGTTCATTTATAGTATGTATACATCACATTACAAATTTTGCGATTAGTTCTTCGTTATATGCTTGACTATCCTAATGATATTCTGCTTCTTAAAAAATCTTCCACAGGAAAACAGGGAATCCAAAAACTCTACCTAAAATTCCGTTAAAATAGGCCTATATATATTGCATGACAACCTTTCAAGCAAAAATCGAAAAGAAAAAAAATATGTTAAACCTGATGATCAACAGCGAATTCGTGTATATGGCTTTACACACTGCACAACTACGCTTACCTTTATGATCGTTGATTCGAAGATTGGGATCTACCGCGTGGTAGAATTGCGTTTTCAAGTAGATCGCTATCTGAGTCGGACGTGTTGATTCAAGGTCTACCGCGAAGTTTTGTAATAATCTGATAGTCGCCGTGAGGGTACTTCGTAAACCATCAAACTCGGTACCAGTTCCCGACAGATCTCAATCTCGGCCACCAGCTTGCTGAAGATGTCGGGGCGCCACTGGTGTTCGCCAGTATTACCCAGAACTCCTACAGAGTCTCTGGTGGGCAAGACGGTAACCGAAAAGATTTTAGCGGTATTAGTAGCCAGCACAGGTTTTAATTTAATGGCCACGGTCACGGTACCCATACACCACGCAGCATATACAAAACCTCTACAGTAACATCATTAAGAACAAAATTCATAACAGAAATCACCGATCTCAATAGTAGTGGCAGCAACAAGCCTTTACAACAAGATACTAGACATAAGCGATTGTCGCACCCGCTTATCTCAGATTTACCCCTGCCCAGATTTTCCAATCTAAGAAGATCGTATACTAAATATCACATAAGAAAACCATGATCACAAGCGATGCGTTAATAAAATCAATTTCTCACGTAGCGCGGCTCAGGCCAGAAATATTGATCAATAGTGGTTACTGCAATCGGCTACCTGATTCCCATCCCATAGATATCTCTTTCGTCAGCGTTACGATCACTGTCATTATTGCATGTACGATACATCCATCGTCTATTGATACTATAACCTACTCGTGAAGCCCTACAATTAATGTAACTGAATCACTTGTCAAGTCACCCGAGGACGGTCAGTCGATTGATTGGGCGGTCGACCAGGCGGACGTATCCCCATATTTGATGCGTATACAGAGCAGGTAAATCGCCTGCTAAAGCAGGCGACTTAGTAGTCTGAACCTATAATAGCAAGCATATTATAGTGTTCGCATAGAACCAGCAAGATTCCAGCAGGACGCCTAGCACACTAAAACTACATGGAAGGCTTAAGCGACCGTTATCGTCACAACTACCCCAACGGTTACCACTATTGCTACCGCTTCTAGTCCCGCTAAATCTGGAGATGTTCTCGGAGTTGCATCGGCACTGACTGTCATCCAGGCGCAATATCGGTCGAGCGGCGGTGACGACCAGTCTATGCGAATGCAATGAGCACCCTCGCGAAAACGCTACGAGAAGGCTGAAGAGAAAGGAAGGACGAATGTGTCTATCCAAACGAGAAGATAAAGAACGTAACAGGCTCGCATAGGCACAGTATACAGAAAATCACTATCAGAAAAGAAGGCTGGAGCGCAGGACGGCGCAAGGAGAAACAGAGAGACAACTATATCAAATTCGCTCGGCGACTGCGTCAATAGCAGCGGCCGAGGTTGCACTGACGCCTTCTAACGGACGGCTGCCTGTAATACGTCTATTTCCGGATCTCCCTTGCTTGTTTGCTTTCTCGTATTGCTGTTATTGGCGCGGCAGTCGTTGCTGCTGCTGCTGCTCACTCGGCTAGCTCGTCTAAGCTGTGTCTCGGCGGCGATGGTTTTACTTCGTGTCTGATTCGCCGTAGTCGATTTTACCCCCAGTGACTCCTTGTGTCACCCGCGTTTTGGGCTGCTTCTGGCTACGCTATCCGGATGCAAACGCAAATCAGCATGAGTGACATCAAAAACGTCTTCCGGAATTTCGTCCAATCCGCTTTTCTTCTTTCTGTATCTGCTTCCAGCTCGAATTACTTTTTCAGCCCCATTGTACCTAGGCGCCGTTGTTCCCTATTTCGCAAACCCTCGGATATGGGCCTGTTCTGAAGCAAACATATGTTTCTAATAGGCAAATTGCATGATGGTGGATACGTGCGCCCGCTTGCCTGCATTGAAGGTAGAAGGCGAACAAGCAAGGTGACGAAGGCGCGGTGGATGGGAGCGACGACTCGAAATCCTGAAGGTGAAATCAATCCTATATATAAATTTAAAAAATCCGTCTTTAAAAAAACGTCTATGTGCATTTCGTCAACCACGCCCCTGTTAGCCGCGCATCTCCTACGTGGAATTTGTTACGATCACTAGATAAAGGAGCGGAACAAAGTATGTCGTCGAAATGTGTTATGATTCGCTTGCTTGTCTTCCCTGCTGACCTCAACTCCTACGAGGTTTCTCAGGATACCGGCGTAAGTGCGATTGTATGCATTCTACATATGGAACGAGAAAAAGTAATACTTTTGGACGGCATCATATCAATGCACTTCTTACGTCTGTATGGCTGTGTGAGTGTGCTTGTGTAGTCTTATAGGTTAGCTATGGCAGCGCGTTGGCCGGTGGCATTGCCCTCGGTAAGGCACCAGCTTCGGCTAAGGCGCGTTGCCGAGAGAGTGTTAGAACCAATTTATATGTTAGAAATCAATACAGCCAACACTCACTAACATATGTTGCGCGTTGTTTATTGTTATACAGCGACCGTTAGACTCAGGGCAAAACTGGTAAAACGAGGGGGAGACAGGCAAGAGCAATACCAATGGATGCCGGCAGGTTCCCTTCAGTAGCAAACTCGGAGGGGGCGATAGAGTGAGCAAGCGAGATCGAAATGAAAACGAACAAACTTGGCTTCTTTCGTCGAGCTAGGAACGCCAAGACAGAGTAAAAGGCTAAAAAACGCGAAAGAGGACCACGAACCACGACCGTTAGTGAAATGAAGCTGCAGGCGATGCCGTCGGCAAACCCACCACCGCTGGTTGAGCCTAACCCCATTTGAGGTACTAACATACATTCACTGTCGAACTTCAATCATAGCACGATTCGATCGCAAGTTACGTGAATTCTGATTGTTGACGCTGGCTGAGCCGTTGAGTCCAGATGCAGCATGCCACGCGAAGAGGCGACCCTCGTCGAACCGAAAAACGAGTTAGGCCCGATATGACGATAACGAGCGCTAGCTGGTGGTCGTTTGCAAGAGCCGAGCTTACGGAGCGGATGGAAAAGGCGACTGGTGCCCTTACAGAGCACACGGCCGTCCTTTTTCAGACCAAAATAAAGCTTGTTTTTCTGGTCAGCGGAAAGAGCATCATGGCTGGATATCAGCGTGTTCTTAGCTGGCATTCACGTGTTAGTCGATGTGGTTGATGCATGCATTTACGCATAGAAGCTGTGGTAATAGTATTTAGATGTGCTGAGTGTTGTATATACTTGCCGAAAATAGGATATCATAGTTGTTGTCGAAATAAAGAAAACTGTTCATGGAAGATACCAGTCTGTGCCTGGAAAATTATATATGAATATATTTAAATATACTCGCTTACCAAGATAAATCGAAACACCTATTGAAATGTACTGTACTTAAGTTATATGAGGTCTATGAGCTTGAAGCTTGGCTCGGAGGGCACACGTATGAACTGTAGATGAGATAGCTAACCTTGTATTCGGGATGTACTGCTAAATAATCTACATATGTACGCTACTTATTAGAATATATGTAAATATAGTTATTAATGTTCGAGACGACTCAGCTTGCAATATGGAGATCATCATAGCGTTGAGAGTAGCTCAAACTGAAACGGTAGACAATGGGTTTGTGCAGCAAAATATGCGTGAGCTCTATTGCGCGCAAACGCAAACTATGTTATTTGACGTTACAGACGTATTATTAAGATACGATAATCGCTGTAACTTTAATTATGCTAGCTACCTTATGCCTTAAACTATGTCAACGTTTGTATCTGGAGTAGAGAAGGTAGACTAATTGTTTGCCTAGTTTGCACGATGTGGTAAGTAAATACATAACGGTCTAAAACTCAGCCTCAAAAAGGTAGCTCCTAAACTCCTGGGCTACTAAATTAAGTCAAAGTGATACTATAAAGCCTAAATAACATAAGCGGTATGAAGGATAGAGAAAAAAAATCACATTACCAGAGACTATCAAGCTATTAGACGTTACCTGCATCACCTCCGTCTTCCAGTAAATGTTTTCTCAGAAGGGCACATACCAGCAACTCTTTCTTAATGCCTTCCACTATAACAGCTTTTTAAAGAAAAAAGTCTTTGTCTTCAATAAATAAATCCCTTCCTATTGGGGAAGATCTAAAATCTTCGCGCATAAAAATAGCGGTTAGTTAGGACTGAATTAGTATATACAGTCCTAATTTCCTTTTTTTCAGGATAGGATTCTGATATTGCAAAACTCGCTCACTTAGATCTTGTAAATAGCATTTCCCTGTTTAGCATTGCTCGCGTACAATGCCCGTTTTATCTTCATTTGAGAAGAAGAGTAATTGTTTGGGTGCATACAAAATGACAGCAGCGTATGGGGCGTACCTTTTCCTTGATGCCGCTCCTCTTTCGAATATTATCTGTGACACTGTGTCCACATTGAATAAACACGTTTAATACTCAAGGTAGCTACCTCCGCCGCAGCAGCGCCGCTCTTCCTGGATGATACTCGTGTGTTAATCTTCAGAGTGTTAATCGTATGCTTTTTACCTGGAATACAAAAATGGCTAAATATCCTTTGAGAATACAATAATCATAATGCGTTTTTTTTGCCTTAGATAACTGAAAATGTCAAAGCGATCTGGTATGTTTGGGAAGGGTAATGTTGAAGCTGTTCAGTTTGATCTGAGACAGTTGTCTGAGTAGGCAGGGGCAAGATAGGTCAAATGAAAACGAAGTGAACACCTGATCGTAGACCTTCATGTATCTACGGATGAGGTCTTGCAAACTAGGTGCCATTTGTGTATTGCGAAAGCTACGAGACGCATTTTTTTTTCTAATGACAAGTAACGTCATATTTTTGTATTTTCAGTGCTGACTTCATTATAATCAGGAAGTTCTTACATCTTTATAGTACATCTTATTGGTTTTATTGTAATTATAAAACCGTATTTCAAGGATATCATAGCTATTGCTACAGTGAATGATATGGTTCGGGGCAATCAGTTTTCGAAGCGAGCAGAATCCCAGTTTCACCAGGACGCTGTCCTGGCAGTCGTATAGTATTCCTTTATAATAACTATTGAGCATTGTCAATTTTGAAAGACGCCGTCCTAGTTTGGAACTTTTCGTGATGTTCTCAATTAACTTATTATTTGATACACGTGTACAGTTATTTCCGTATTATTCCGGTGTTGTATTTTTGTACCTATATTTATATTGAACGCTCCCAATATCGGAATCAATCGATAGGATTAATATAGTGAACGAAAATTTTTAAAATACTGAAAATGGTGCTTATCTATTGTGTAACTAACCTAGGAACTTACGCAGTCTCTAGACGGACGTAAGCGTGGTCAACGAACTCAATACTTAGACAGCGCTGAAATAAACTTTGTCGATCGTTACGAGCATGAACACGCCGTTTGGATAGCAGACTTTTTTCTACACGGAAATTCTGAAAGCCGTTGCGGCAATCTACTAACTATTATTAGGCCTCATTGATTATATACTATAACGTTTTATCGGTTTTAGAGGTTCGTTTTCGAGTTGTTGGGCTCTACATAACCTTCTGTGTCTGCGATTCGTCAAATGTTTGACCCAGCGTCCCTACGGCCAGTTCTACAACCTCTCCTAGCAGGACATACGCTTCTGGTCTTACGATTCGTTCTTATCAACTTTGGAACTCATCTGTCTTGAACTGACGGCCACAGTAGTAGCAGCCATAGAATATCCACTGACGTATCGTCGTATATTCTTCACGGCATCAGTTAGTTGTGTCAAATCAGTTCCCTGCTTTCACAATACAACGACAGAGGCCACTATTACTAAAACCGAGCTCTGGAAAAGCTGCTAGCAGCTCTATTATCGTTTGTCCATTTACCCAGCTTTTGTACATCTCGTCCGTCTTTACGAACGCTCATCGTGCCCTTCCGAACCTTTCTGGAGCAGTTCGCCGGTGTAGCCCAGCAGCAACCACGTCAACGGCAACATCCATTCCCGTCTTCCATTTCTGTCCTACAGCAACAAACACAGCAGATCTCGTGAAGCTTCTACTATTACTGTCCCGGAGCACTACAATCTGCTTGCTGTTTCAGCCGTTGCTTGGCACACGAGGAAGGCAATGGCTGGCTGGCTGGCTGGGTGAGTTGTTGGTTGTATGACTCGGTCGGGACGACCAGAGGGCCTGCAGCACGGCGGGTCGTGTGCCGCCTTGCTGCTGTGCAAAGGTTTTACTTGCTAGGCCTTCTTCTCTTTCTGACGCAGCGCCTGTCCCAAGAGCAGATTTTGAGCTGTGGGGCCAGCCGGCAGCGCTAAGGCAGTGACGCAGCGCTGTCTCGATTGACGGCGACGGCAGCGGGCGTTGCTGCCACCGCGGCAGTAATAGGGGCAGCACCGGCGGAAACGACAGCGTGTGCAGGAAGAGAAGCAACCAATGAAAGAGGAGACGTCTCGAGACAAATGACATCCACAGGGGAAAAAAAACAACGTTGGATAGTGTGTTTGAGCGGGAGGTTTAAGGGGAACCAAAACAAGCGTTGGGGATCTATGGGCCCTAAAGCCGTCGGTCTGTCCGCGGCTGCAGACGGGAAGCCATCGTTCGATTGCAGCCGGCGGGTATAGAATGAGCATAGCGTCGTGGCTGCAATGGTAGCACAACCAAAAGTAGTAGCACTATTCCGTAGTCGTATCGAGAAAGGGAAAGACAAAGGAGGAGAGATTGGGAACGCAAAGCAAGCCTGATCGTCGCGCGGCGCGAACCGCGCGTTCCTAGGTATGGCGTGATCGGTAAGTCCTCCTAGCAAAGCGAATTCCCAAAATTGAAACTGTCCATATATCACAATGCACTTCGTCTCCTTGGGTTCTTCACCGCTGTTTCTTTGCCTATCCGCCTGCCTGCCAGGTCGGTCCTCGAAAGAACCTCAAAAGCGTAGACCAACAACGTCCTCGCACTCGAGTCTGTACTGCTCTCGCTTATTGTTCCCAGGGCATTCGAGCTTCAAGCACGAACTCGAAGCAATAGCAGCATCAGGCGGGTTTCGTTCTTCCCGTCTCTCTTACGTTTGAAGATCCACAAAATACCTGTGAAGCTCAACTCCGCCGTCTACTCACAAACCAGCAGCTACGATCCTCAGGTCTGCGAGTTCTGCTGTTTGCGAGACCTGGGAACCAGGAATCCGGAGGTCCGGCGCAACCTGCTAGGAGAGTTGTGAATCTTGTCTGGCCAAGTCCGGCATGAGCCGTGAGCCTGCAGGCGCTGTAGGTGCAGTGACCGTTATTCCAAGAGAATTTCAGGGAAAAAGCTTGGGCGCAGAGAAATTCGAAGTATTACTGAGCTACACTGTGGAGAGAGCGCGAAAAAAACTTGAAGCAATGAAGTCGACCCGAGAAAGAAGTCTGCAGTGAGGCCTGCCCACGATGTGGAATGAGCTAAAGGCGAATAAACGAGAATTGACCGGTTTCTCTCTTCGACCATGCTGAAAAATTGATGAGGCCGTTTGACGTAGGGAGGATCCAACAGCCACATACAAAAGTATAAGATGCGTGTGGCAATAGCAGTGCGGAAAAAACGCATTATTTCTTCAAACTGCACTCCGACCCGAACATCCACTTCTATAGCACAAGATACCACAAACTCTACTAAGTTGTAACTGGAACTATTTTGTTAAGCCATTGAATGAAGGTTCAGTGTTATATTATTTAATAGTGATAAAATACGTACAAATATCTAGTGAAAAATTAGTGTTTCCTTGATATAAGACCTATGTGGTCTATAAATAAAGCCTGATTGTCCTACAAAACCAGTAACATTCAGTTAGAGAACCTGTGAAAGCGCCAGCCAAAAAATAATCGACACGTACTTCCACAGTATGAACTTTTCAACGAGCAAAGCTTGCCGATAAGATAACGTTTGCCGATCCTTGTTTTTCATGTTCTACGTATGGACGGAAGCTGTCTGGCATTACCTCGGACGATGTTTACGGCCCGAGCGGAACGATTCACGGACATGTGTATCCTCGCTTCAACGCTGTGGATTCAAGCTCATAAAAAGCTGTTAAATTATTCTATCGTGCAAGTAAAGTCGATCGCATTTTTGAGGCTTCTCCTATAAAGTTTCGAGTAGCGATTCGAGGAATTACGGGACATTGAACGTCGCACACCTGCCGGCAAATCTGCTCACGTCAATATGAACCTTACTGATGGGTTGGTTTTTTCCCGGCAAAAGTGCTGCCGTTACTTTTCGACGATTGTCAGACGTTTACCGTCCCCAACGTTCAGGAGAGCCGCCATTTTTTGTAGGCTTGATCTTGTAAGTGCTTGGTATATATCTTTTTTTTTCTTGATTTCGCTTAGACTCCCCTCACGTTTTGAAAAAAGCCGTCGACAGCCAAAAGGTCAGGTTTATTCGTTTCGCTAAACTATTCCATCCCATCCCGTTCTGACCTTTCTTTTGCTTTTTCTCGGCTCTTCTCTCGTTTTCCCCATTGCTCAACAAATGTACGCATACGTTTCGCTATCCGATTGGCAACATTCGCCGTTCGAGAAGTTCGGTCACAGAACTCTGGCAAAAAAATCGTCGGTCGTCGTCCGTCAACATCTTCGTCTTCAAATCGAATTCTTCCTTCTCCACTGCATACGACAGGCTGGATTGTTCAATAAAACAAAATAAATCCGCCAAAGTAGGACAAACCGATTGGTAATGCTGGGAATTGTGTATGTTCGAAAGCAAGCGCGCGGGTGGCTGGTCCCCTGCGTCTTTATGCTTAAGTCAACGTGAGAGAGAACAGGAAAGGATAAAATGTAGAAAACGACAGTCGGCTGTTGAGTGTCTGGCCGAAAGAAAACGTGAAAGAGTGTGAAACCTCTAAATCTTCCCCATCCGCTTGGGCGGGCGAGCCCGTTGGCAGGCGGCAATGGTGGTGACGCGGCTAGGAATCCTTTGCCGTCTTCTTTCCTCCTGGGACTAGCTGCGAAAATCTTCACTTCAGACCGCCAACCGAGCCAGCCGGCTAGCCGGCCATACAGCTAGGCCAAAAGAAAGAAGCAGCGGCGAGCTTTGTCCAGTTACACTTAGAAGTTTCGAAGAAACCAAGCTGTTCGCTCACTTCTCTCTTACTGGAACCCGGACTAACTGCGACGGCACTTCGCCGACCAGAGAAGCTACAGGCAGGAAATCGGCAACGGCAGGCTACTTTTCTCTAAATGGACTTCGACGATCTTCCCCGTTTAGTCTCGTCAGCCTCGTCCGTATCTTTCAGTCCGACCAAGAGCGGTGCCGGTGGTGCCAGAAATCATTCGATGCTCTTTTTGTTCTTTTTCGTTTTAAATCGTCGACCGTGGCTTGAAAGTCGCTCGTTCTTCCGTCCTCTCTTTTTGATCCTCCTCTCAAAAGAAACACACTTCCTACCGCCTCTAGCAACTCCGGCATCCATTGACAAACCCGTCTTTTAGTATGAGCTATTCCATCGCAAACCAAGGATTGCCCGACGGTTTTCCCAAAGGAGTATCTTCTTTTTCTTTTTTCTTTCTGTTCTCGCTCACCGAGGAACCGTTTTGCTAGTTGACTTCGTTTGTTGCCGTTAGTTCACGGTAACAGCAGCAGCTGCCACCAGTTTCTTCGAGTTCCTGATTAGGATAGAGACTGACGGTCGCTCGCAAGTCGTCCATCGAACTCTTCGTTTGCAAGACCGCCTTGTGGAAAAGATTATTGAAATCCTATTTGTTGGTTGACCACCAACCACGATCGGCAGGTCCCGTTCTAGCCAACTACGAGCGCCTAAGAACCCAGCGTTCTTCTCGCGCTTCATGGCGACCTTATTTCTATTTCATCCCTTCATTCTACTAGCGACATAGCCACTGATTGCCTGATCCCGCCGACAGTTCACCAGGCCGTAGTAGGCAGCAAGTAGCTGCTCTCCGGATTGGTTTTTGGCCTCTTCCTAACCACTGCCAGTCATTTTCCCCATCTCCTCCAACTTGTTCTCAATGTGTTCCCATGAGGCCGGTGCAGTATTGCCCACATCGGCCTTACGCAGCCTCGTGAACCACAGCTTACACCGACCAAAACCGCTACTGCTGTTGCTCTGGCCGCCACTGTCGCTAGCGCGATCCCTTGTTGGCTTGATAAGGTCAAAAGCGAGTGACGTAGCCCAACCCAGCCGGTCTGCCATACATCGCTAGCTCCGTTTACTCTCTCTTGTTTCTAGTCGCTCTGCGACTAGGTCCAGTATGTTCTTCATAAAAAGCGCCTAAACGTTGCGCTACCACTGCTAGTGCTTGTCCCCATTGGCCGCCAGCTTGCTGATGAGGTAAATTTCTAACGGCCTCTCCGGAACTCTGTTGTTGGTCCCACTCTACAATTCAGTTGCAAGTACAGCCGTAGGCTCTCACACATAGAAACTTTCTCGGCTCATTGTCCTGGTATGCCGCCCTTAAATTTTGTGCTTTCCGTTCATTTGCGGTGCCGAAGAACAGGAGGACCACTCGTGGTTTCGTCGGTTGAAAGGACCGCCCGCTAATCATGCCCGCTTTTTTTCTACCAAACGGCGATAAATTACAACTGCAAAAAAAAGCGTACTACAATTCCCGCTGCTCGTGCAAAGGACACCCCATTCGAAACCCTACGGAAAGAACGGCACATTGGGCCGAAGCCGGAAGCCGGAATAGCAGACTGCAGCTAACTAACAAACCGCTTTGTTTACATTAGTTCATACGTATTTGCATATACTTGCACATGATATCCTACGAAATAACGATTCGACAAAGAAACAAAAGCGTAGGTCCTTTGCTGATTGCTCGACATTTTAGTGCGGCGCCACACTGTTACCAATGCTCCCACCGAACTGCTTTAGAGAGCTACTAAACAAAGTTTAGTTAATATCTGTTGAAACGTCGAAACGTTCTATTTCGATGTTCGTAACGATCCTATTGTTGTCTCCAATTCGCTTCGTCAGTAAAGGCGCCACCAACGTGTGTTTGCTGTCGTTACCACAGCCCATAGATGGGACACCCAGATTACGCAATGTATAATCGGGTCTTACGAATAGTAGTCAAGAAAAGACTGGTATTAGCGTGTCGATGGCGAGGCGATAGAGAAAGGAAAAGGGTATGATCCTTCGACTGTTGTGAGCTCAGTTCATTTGCTAGCTGCACTCGCACTCACTAACTGTGCCAGCCAGCTGTTGACCTGTTGACATACGAGTGAAAGAAGGCACGCCATGCGGGCTAAAACTAGATTACTCAGGCCTTGTTGCCTCAACTGTCCGCTAGTGATGACGTAAATATCTAGTTTATCAGGCAGACAAAAAGAAGCCCTGAGTTGCGGGGAAATCTGAAAGGTGTAAGAAGGAGCAAACGAAACGCCGCGTCATGCCAATCCGTACCGAGCTCTTTGTAAAACGTGGCAGCTCAAGCAGGCAAATCTCTCATGACAAGCTTACAGCAGAAAAATGGAGCGTGGGAGAGTATGGTGGAAAAATAGAATGGGAGGTTTCTGAGGTGTAACTGAAGTGGAACTCGAAGAAAAATATTACAAGTAGCTAGGGTCACAATTCCGCATAGCCTACACGCTAGCTAAAAGTATTGGGCAGGCTAGGGGGCCGATGAGTCACCGTTCGAAAGTCGGCTACCGGTCGCTGTCTTCGACAGCTGGCGAAGCCCCGTCCCCTGCCACAAAATCAAAGTCTACCCTGAGCAAAAAAAAATAGTTGTTGGTGGACAGCGAAGGCAGTCGACCTTGCTGACAATAACGACAACGACAAGCTCTAACAGTAAACGGCATCAAAGTTAACTACTACTACGAAGACCATCCGACCATAGGACGTAGGATAAGAAAAGGATTGATTCTAAAGAAAGAAGAAACGCCGCAAAGCCCCTTAAAGACCGAAAATGTCGAAACGTAGCAAACCAAGCAAAAGCAGGCAGATGCTGGCGAAAGAAGACTTCAGCTTCCTGACAGAAGTCTTCTACATCACCCACACTGATCTTGAGGCGATGCCAGGCGAACGCAAGACACTCGACTGCTTTGTAGAATAGCAGGACAGGATCTGCAGCTCGTTAACCTGCTAAGGATCCTGCAGCTACCGTCGCTACTGTCGTTGGATATCTAGTTTGCTTTCTTTTTCGAGACCGCTTCGGCTTCCTTTCCACTGCTATATAATGCAGCTCGCTGCTGGCGTTTTTCGCTGTTGGCTATGTATGCTGTTCGTGGATATTCGGCTGCTTCTCGACTTCTCTTCGCTCTCTTGTCGAGAGGTGCTGGTCCTACCGACTCCTGTCAAATTCGCTGTCTTTTTTTACTTTTTCCCCATCTCTCTAACCCTGTCTCTCCGACCCTCAGTTTTTCCCATAGAGGGTCAGTCGCCTGCTTGGTGGCCGAGCAGACGCGACGCATATTCAAAAGTTGAATTGAGTGTCAGCACGTCTTAAGCCACAGCGGTCGCGCACTGTGCGCCTTTGGTCCGCAAAGGACCGGTGACAGCGACAACCACCTTATGCGGTAGACAACATATGCTACCCGCTTGACAGCTGGAAGGAAGAGAATATAGGAATCTTTGGCTGTACAATGAGGTGCCATGAAAATGAATTTGCCACGAAGCAAAGAAGGAGCAAAGCAAGATGGTACTTTATTGTTTCCGCGGCGGCGGTGGCGACAGAGATCCGAGGTTTCTTTTCTTTTGCTGTCTCCCTTCTTAAGTTAAAATCAACATCAGCGCTGGATGTAGATATAATTTGCGGTTTACCCGGAGAGCAAGTAGCGGGATGCGTGTGTGGAACACTGTTAAATGAAGCAATGCAATGCAATGTAATCGGACGTTTGCAGCAAGGACCCATAAGAAAGGTTAGAAGAAAAGTGATAGAATCGGAACGATCAAAGGAAGCCACTCATAGAAAAAAAAAACAGCAAAAAAGGCAGTGAGTCTTAATTCCTAATTACCCTTGATTGGATGTACTTGACGTTAACGCATTTCTGAATACAAACGTAGTATTATATACATCAGGCTAATAAATATTTCTATGCCGCGTGCAATTTTTATAACTCGAGGGCTATGCAGATAAAAGATACAATTACGAAACACCTTTGTATATTCATTGGTTTCACTCATATCACTTTTCTATCCTAAATTCAGTTTTAACCTATCGATCCAAGCAGGCACTTGGCTGAGACACGAGAACAAAAAACAGTTTACCCTCCAACTGACTGTTGTTTTGGTAAGTGAAGGCAGTACCTACAAATGGCCTTGTCTGCCATTGTGAGCCTAGCAAGTGTCTTTCTCATGTTAGATACGCTCGTATTTGATAGTGCTCTTTGACATTGGTAAAAGAAAGAGGACTGTTCTCAAGATTCTATGGCAAGGCACGCAGGCCAAACCAAATCCCTTAACGAGTATATCCACACACGCAACACTAGTGCTAGTAGTAGAAGTAATCGTAACGGCGGTAGTGTGGACCAAAGCAGCATGGCTTAGTTTCCTCCGAAGCTAACACGCGAGCGACTGGTTCAGTCGGTATCATACCCTCCCAGCAGTACCAGCCGCAGCGGCAGCGCATCATAGACAAAAGACAACGGCATCCAAGCAGAGCGGCTATAGCCGGAAACGAGCACCATCATCCCGTGCGGCTTCGACTTCCGGAGGGACCGCGGCCGACACAGTGGGTAAGGAAAGACAAGAGTAAAGCACTGCTGTGATGTTACACCGCACAGCACTAGCGTTGGCCCAGCAGGCCAAGTCAAGCCCTATGTGCAGCACATGCACCTGCTCATCCCAGGAATGCTTCGAGAAACCGCCGCCATCGCTGCCGCCGGCCCACATTAAGCAGCCACATTTCATCAACAACTTGACGCAGGCGACAGACAAGATGGCGCATAGGTGGTTGTAGAACGAACATGGGACGCCGGCCTGTCGGTCAGTCGCGACGGAAATAGTGGACGAAGCCGAGCTCCGACCATAGCCCGACGGCATCCTCCCGTGTATTCTGCCCCCATAGTATCTCACCTACACATCGCAGAAGAGTTCAACAACAACACAACGACTGTAACAATACGCATATAGTAGCGCAAGACGAAAGGCAACGGACGGACGGGGCACCTCTATCTTTTAGCCCCAGTGTACTTTTGTTTACCCGCCACCGTCAGTACCATCTTTCGTACATTCATATCAGCCATTTGTCTCACATACGCGCAGTATTTAAATGTTGCTGAGCGTTGGCGCTATGCCAATCTTTTTTCTTCTTTTGTGCTAGCAGCAACCCGTGGAGCCCCATATCTTCGAATCACTCATTGCTACAGACACGCTCTTTTGATTCTCGGCCGTACAACTGGCTCTTTTACCGTACAGCCTAGTTAACCCAGTCCACCCAGGGGAAAGAGAGAACGCAATGAGTACTTGCAGCTACGTCACTTTACCAGAAAATAAGTAGTCGGAACGTCTGACAATGTTGCCATCCGCCAAGTTCGATAGACTTTCATACCGGAGCGCTCAGGCACTCTGTATTAAAACAGCTAGTAACTGTCCACTTCAGACCGCAGCAAATAGGCTGTATTCAGCACGCAATGTTCTATTATCGGCAATTTGTACATAATTACAGATACCTAACGCTTACAGACGGCCCGGGTTTAAGAGCTCAAGCTTCATTTATTTCTAATGCTTTGGCTCTCTTTTGCTTCTAGAATAGAAGATATAGCTAACTGGTCAGTCAATCCACGTACGGACTCCGATATCTTGTTGACTTCGGCGCGGATAGCTGTTTCTTTACCTTCCCCTCTTTGTCCTGCTTTAACCCCTTTCCGACTCGCTTTCATCACTTAGTGGTCCATGTTCCTTCTGTTTATTTTGCTCTCTTCCTTTTCTATAGCTGGGCTGGTTATCCCTAACCGTTCCCGCTGCCTTCGTCTGGATAAGCAACCGGCGGCAGAGGGCACGCTGCTGAAAGTGCAAAAGTAAGAAACACAAAGGTTTACCTAGAGATGGCATTCGGCATGAGTCTTTATTCTCCTGTAAGAAAGGAAGAAAGCACACCTCGTACGAGAAAGCCGTAGCTGGCTACCCCAATAACCAAAACTCTGACTTGCTCGATCTGCCGCTGGCCGACTAGTGTGTGCTCGAAGCGTTTCCGGAAAGCCACCACTGATGGTTCAATGGCGACCCGACCAGAAAATCGACTGACTAAGTAAGACATCATTTGTTCTTATCGAGGGATCACTGTCCTGCTGTTCAGGCCAATTATCAGCAAGAGAGCCTACGAGCTTTGTCTGCCCTTTCCTCTCGCTCGATTTCGCAATAGCCAACTAAAACCGACCTGCTAGCTCAAACTACATAGTGGAAATCGGAGACATTTGAAAAGATTCGGCGAGCGAGCGTCCTGCTAAGCTGTGACGCAAATAGACAGCGATTATCGCTGCCATTTGGACAGGTATTTGTATGAAAATAGGTAGACTTTTTTGGCGTAAGAAGAACGCTTGTGGGGCTAGAAAAAATACCCATCGGTAAAGATTCGCATGGCTACTATACGCATGACCGGAAAAGGATTGTTTCAAATAATAGTTTCAATATCGAGTATTAGGCTTCGCTAATCGCCGGCCTTCCTAGGTCAACATTTTACGTTTGATAAGGTGTAAACGTTTGAAAACGATCATCCGAGACGACCTTTCACATCTTTGGCAAAAGTTTGACTTAGAATATGCATAAGGCGCCACTGCTCTTTATCAAGGCTACAACCCTTCCGTTACAATGTCGACAAACCACCATCTTTAATACTGTGGGGAATTAATTCGGATACGTCTCGAGTGGACAGATTTAACTAGACTTGATAGATAAATTAACAGTGTGTTCCTTTGTCCTGTATTGGCCAATAAGTGATGTGGTAAGTACATGTGGTAGCGCCCTAAAGCACGTTTTTGCTACATTTAGTTACGTATCGAAAATGTTGTTAATTTTAACGAATATATTATTGTTTCAAGCCAAGAAAGCCTATTATATACTTTCCTTTCAACATCAACTTAATGATTGCACAATGCATGAACTATACGTACAGCCTACGTTTGCCTATTTTGTGGTCAGAATCAAATTTATCAGCTACAGACATTATGCCGCATGCATTCAAACCGGCTATCAGGACATTATTAATTTAAAGTGGAAGACCTGCTGCGTATAAACGCCTATAGGTTAACCCACTATTCTGGCGCAATTAAAATGAAATACATTGTAGCAAAAAAAAAAACATCCATGATCGCACGATGAGCTCTTAGCCACTACACTCGACTATTTTAATACCGCACATAAGGGCCAATAAAAACCGAAAACATATCCGAAAACTATTTGATGCAACGTAAACAGCAATGTGTTCCCGTCAAAAAGCAATCATCTGATAAACGACGATTGGTAATGAGTTGTAAATATCCCGTTCACTACGGCTTCGCGCTGCTGGCATTGGTATGCACCCCCGTTATTGCGTCCCCAGCTCTAAACGACTGCTAAAAACCTGTATAGGACTCTCATGCACATATTCAACCGCTCACTTCCATCTATACGCCTAAATATTCTTATTCAGATACAGACGAGTGCATTTCCGCCTGTGATCATCCACGCCACTTGTTAATTCTTTCGTTTACACTTCGCCCTTTGATTTTCGCACGTCTCTATCGACTAGCCAAAGGTGCCGACAAAGAAAACAATGTCTCAATCGGAAAAAATCGTTACTCGAGGTTGGCTTCGGCCAGACACCAAAGCCGACAATCTCGTTGCCTGCGGAAAAACCGTACACTGGGCGTCCGTCAGCACTGTAGGAGGGTAGAGAGACATCTATAAATCAATATTTGTAATTTTAATAAAAGCTTATTCTATGTTAGCTTTCTGGGCATCCACTCTCCAGAACCTCTAGAACCCTTTTAACAGGCCCAAGGCAACACAGGAAGGAAGAAAACATTACGTCCCTGCCGTCAGAAGAAACGATGAGCGGGAATGGCGAATCACCATTCGAAGCCTTTAAGCCTTAAGTTGTCTTTGTAGTGGTCACTAACGGGGTTCCGCCGATCTGACTAGCGGTGACATATCGACCCGTCGACGTCGTCTCTTTCTCATGCTTTCGCTCCTCAGTGAAGAACTCTACCCACGTGCCATACTTTCACGCTCTGCTTTGTCTGGCCTCACACTCCGCCTGTTCGAAACCCTGAACTAGTCATTGCGAAAAAAATCTGGTGTTACTTTGCAGCTGTCCTGGATCACACCGCGCCTTACAAATAGAAGAACGATCAGTGTTTTCTCGGGCTGAAGCTACTGCACGCATACCAACGAGTTTCGTTGGATAGCAGCTTTTCGTTGGCCCAGTGTTTTGTTCAGTTCTGGGCATGGAAGCTGCACCAGACGGAGGGTGGCCGGAAGCCTTTTATCCTATTTTGCAATTTTTTGCAGTTTCGCAATTTAGGCAATTTTTATTTAACTTGTCTATTTTTTCAGCCGTTGTATTAATAGAGCTCCCCTCCATGAAAGGTTTTCCTAAGCGATAAACTACCATGGGAAACTGAACCTGGTAGTGCTTTGAGAAAAATACGAATAGGCCAAGTGTAGAAAGGGGAAATAAGCAAAATGACACAGAAAAATAAATCTACTCAAGTTCGATACCTATGCCCAATAGTTCATGACTACGGATAACATTGAACCAGTTCGATATGACTTGCGTTTTGGGAGCGGGTCCCACTCCGAAAATGAATAGATGCATTTTTCTAAAATTATATATATATGTATATATATATATATATTTTTTTTTTTGATATGTATATATGAACTTAGTTATATATATACACATGTGAATTCAAGAGTGGATACCAAAAGAACACGATACAATATAATCTGCAATATACAAACAAGCCTTCGGTACCTTCCATATTCGACAGTTCAAGTTCTGAACAGACGCAAACGAAAGCTTGAAATTCACTCAGCAACTGCCCAGACAGTTTCAAACAGCTAACCATAGCGCATAAGAGCGTACCATGGTTGCCCCTTCAGGGGCCTTGGTTGTCAGCTGTCGTGGCGCACTCTGGTCGGTGCTTCCTGCGTTAACTCTGTTTTTGTGGCCAGGTCCATCCATTCTCGAACCACATACTTCACCGCCTATTGGCTGAGGCTTCGGTGTTCAAAAACGGAAACCCTCCAAGGATTGAGTTCTCTAGAGCTAAGGCTACAGCTTCTGGCCTTCGTCGACTCGGCGGTCGACCAAGCATCTCAAGCGGCCGTAACGGTCGGGGCAGAGAGCTAAAATGTGAACGAGGCGGCTAAGATAAAGACGTCACCGCAATTTGGCCCAATGGAAATAAATTGACAAAGTCTTCCAGCCATCCGCCATTTCAAGCATTCAAAACCGGTTCGAAGCTTCCCTACATCCCGTCGCTCTTCTCTTCTAAAGAAAAAGAGATACGAGGGGGAATAGCACGATTTTTTGATAACACACACGCAAATTTTTCGTCCCTACTTGACTGCTAGTGAAGCTAGATTTACCTGAAGCCGAGGAAGTACTCGCGCTATCGTGGCTTTTTGGAGTTATCTGGAAATAGGAAAACAAGGAGTTCCCAAAGAAAGACAAAAAAAGATACGTGGGCAGCTAGGGAAAAGACTTATGAGGAAATAAGAGATAGCAAGTTCTTACATCCCACTCTTCCTAACTCAAGTGTAGCCGTCGATGAATTTCGCTGGTATCTGTGTCCTAGTAGGTTCGATAAGAAAGGCATTCGGAAGGATCTACGCAGGCCATGAAAGGTGTTGTCACCACATAAGTTTCCATTTTTTGACCTCCCCTTACTTTGTCTCTTTTTCTTCTCGTTCTGGCTAGAACTCCTTTAACATATTCAAAAATCCCCATTATGGCTAAAAACGACGTGAAAGGTATTGGGGGCGCAAGAGAAACGCATTATTAATGACTGGAGGCAAGAATTGCTATTTAAAAAAAAAGCAAATGCAGAGCGCAAAAAAAGGTTCTCGTTTACTATTTATTTTAGCATACATGGACTTAACAATATTAACATTTACTATCTGTTTGCCTTATAGAGACTTGTTAGTATGAATCCAAAAGCAGCTGTAGATGTTCCAACTGTACGCCATGAGACTACTTGAGTACATGCATAGGAGAGTAAAGGCCTACCCTGCACATATAACGTGGGACGGTGTTTCCGATTGAATGAAGTTAGAGGGTGAATTGGGACTACAGAAGGCGTACGGATGGCAGAGGACCCGGGGTGAAATAGCAGTTGAAGACGCGACGGACGCTTCTCATTTTCGACCGCCGAAACGCGTTGCTGGCCAGGTAAGACAAAGTGAAGCGCACTGCAATCCCTTGTGTACCGCCGTCTTGCCCCATAATACTCAACGACTTATCGCCGTCCAGCGAATAGCGGCGTACGTTAGGCAACAGAATAGCGACTAGTGAGCGGTGAAACAACGTGCTCTGAACCACGAGTTGTGTGAGGCGGGTTGTTTCAATCACTGGAAAAGGAGCAACCAAACATCCGTATTTGGCGACCCTAGTTGCTATCGCTGCTTGAGTAACGTTCTCCGTTGACTCTGATTACGCTTCGTACGACTACCATTCTTTAACTAAGTTAGGCTAAGGACGTAAAGAGCCGAACCGGACGGGGATGCACAGCAATGACAGCCGACACACAGTCCTGTGAAGCCGGCCAGCATCGTGCGCGTTTAATTCTGCGTCCGCTGGTCGGTATGTTGCTCCTGTTCCACAAGATAGTTAGCCACGGACACCATATTGAGACGTAATTGCAGCGACGAGCGGTTAGGGCACAAATCAGTGGGTTTGAAGGGACGTCAGCTTGGAGGAGAGCAAAGGAAGAGGCAACTGGGGGTAGAAAGAAGGTAGGAGCAAGATATTCTAGGCAACGCCTTTGTGTGCTTGAGATACATAGGCTGAGGCACATAGTGGCGCTGGTAGGTGTTGGAAACTGAGGGACACTGAGTTGAGAAGGAAAATCTCAGTGTGGACGCTAATCTAGTTAGGCCTGCGGGTTGGCCGACCAGGACACGAAACATGAAAAGGCAGTAAACCAACACACTGCGAGATTATGGGTTAGTCGGAGTTGTGCCTGCTGCTCGATTGTTTGGCAGTAGCGACAGTAGACGCACAAGCAAAAATGAACGTGGGCGAAAAGAACACGATATTCAAGCAACCGTGGAGAAAGCTTGTGGGAAAGAGGGAAGCTGAAAAAGAAGGGACATATGGACTGATGGACCGACGATAGTGTTGGACTAAGAACTGAAATGCTGCTTGCCCCGACCATACGAACAAGCAACATGAAGATTAGTTGCTCCGACCGCTTCTTTGACTGGCTGGCTGCCTAGCTTGCGGACCACTCACCTAACCGATGTAGCAACCCGCGGCGAGGTCTGCTTTCTCCAGCTTGTTCTCCTTATGGGATATCACAAAACGAGCAAAAGCTTCTCTACCTTAAGGACAGCGACATAGGACACTTCCGCTGCCGTTCCTGCTTGTGCCAGTAGCTTGCCTCCTAAGACTCCTGCCAGATTCGGTCAACTTGTTCGTCTCCTTCCCACTTTTTCTCTTTTCTTCTCCGTCTCGCTCTGATTTTTCTCTCCCGCATGATCCTACAGGACCTTATGTGACGCAGATTGTCTGTTTCGAGCCTTCTCTTTTGGGTAACGCACAGCCTCAGTGGCTACGATCGGCTACTACGAAAGACATTCGACCAATGGGGTTTCTGTTAGCGCTCCAACGTATGGCAGCCAGTCACCGCGGGAAATAGAGAAGCATAGCACACGAACGACAGAAGCCAGCAAAGAAATTAATATATATGGCTAGCAAAGTACGTCTTGATTGCCAATCAGAAGCCTGCTGGACCTGAAAAAGGATTGCCTCGACGAGTTGAAATACCTAAGCATGTCCCTTTGGTCTGTAATGGGGACCATGCGACGTGAGCAGTTGTACAAATGTGGAGGTTGTGTCCGCCGTGCCGGATATAGCTTATCTGCGAGCAGCATGTATATACATATGTATCTATTTCTATACAAGGTATTTCGAAATGCATTAACTGTCGAACGCTATGGAGTAAGTAATGTCGATGCTGCTTCCAGAGTTCTGGGCTAAAGCATACGAATTAAAAGGCAATGCATATTTCATTCAAAGGACGGGACAAAATTAATCTGTGAGCTGCATAGGCGCTATGGTTTGATCAATTATAAAATTTAGCAGGCGGGCGGGCCCAAGCGTCGTCAAACCCCAGCACAATGAAATCTCGAATGTCGCAAATACAAGGAATTTCTTTGTGTAAACCAAAATGCTCCCGTGTTTAAAGCAATCGATTCTTCCTTCTTGCCCTTTCGTTGGCCTAACAAAATCTACTCAAAAATATCTATATAACTTATAAAACAGTCTAATTTAGTCTGTTGGCATGGAACGTTGCAATTTACTAACGATACTGTTAGATACTACTTTATCATCCGTTTGCTAAGTACAGTCATTGCACCGCATCGATGTTATATAATACATTAATATATACTGAACTTTAGTCGTTAAGAATTTCTCCATATCGGACATAACCAATCGTATCGTAGCACTTGGCATGTACCATATCGTATTCGAGCATGTTGGTTTCATATACTAACGCGGCAATTCCTGCAATCCACCAGTTTTGACTTCGATTATCATCGTCTCGCTCTCCCTATCACCTCAGCCAGCTCCCACTTAAGTATCGAAGTTCCGCATTTGACTAGTACCGCATTAAGCACTCAATAATTATGTAGTGCAAGCCATTTACCACTGCTGACAACAGCGTGGCATCGCGAAACAATCGCTCTACCGGTACAGGATGCCATACACAGCCTACACGCAGCAGTGAAGGCGAATCCGTTTGTCTTTGGCATACGGTTGACGTATAGATGAACGCGACAAATCGCCATCCGTCGTTTTGTTTTCCGCCGTCAGATCCGGGTTCATCTATGACCCTCGGTAGCATCGGAGCAGGCGAAGCAGAGCGGGCAGTAATGAACGCCGCCTGGCCGTCTACTATCAGCCCGCCGGACGCCATAGCCAGCTGCAGGAGGTTCCATCTGCTAGTTCATTATTCTATGATGACGACAAATGGACAGACGGACAGGCAACGCTGCTGCGTAATCCGGCTGTAACCTGACGGAAGGCTCTCGAACACTTCGAATAAAATGGCTAGTTACGGCACTAGAACATAGGTTAAAACAGGTTGCGCGGCTCGGCCTGCTTTTGCAGCTTACGATTCAAAAACACGGCGACTACCGCGATAGCGACTTACCTCGGTCACCCGGAAGACCCAAGAGACTAAGAGCCGCGTGCCGTCTATCTCTGCTGACGGAGTAAGCGAGATCAGATAGCGAATTTCGTAAGAAGCCGAAGATTCACACGGGAACAGACATCCAGGAAAAGAAGCGGGGATCAAGGGCTTGAGGGGTTCGAGAGAATATTCTACTAACTGCATCGGGGCTCAGGCGTACGCTCTCATGGATTCATTTTTGTTCCGTTTATTATTATGGTTACGATTATTGTTATTGCAAAGCACTGGTAATAAGGACAGCATTACGGCGAAGATATATCCCACGACCCGTTTTTAATATACGAATATGGATATACACATGTCGCTTGCAAGCCTCAACGCAATTGCATAGTTCAATTTAGCCCAGCGGTTATAAGTTGCGATTTCAACCGAATACCAGGGTCAATTAGGTGCAAAATAAGCTAGAGCCTCGTAAGCAGAGGTTAGAAACGGCGACGAAAGGAAGGGAAAGCTGTTTCATAACGACACGGAGATTACGCTTTTACAGTCGCCGGTGCCTGTGAACTTTGGGCAGCAGGTATAGCAGTTGGCCGGAACGTGCTAATTTCACATTCGAGATCCTTGTTGATGCTGAGTACGCCGGCGGCGTTGTCGAATTGTCCGCAGTAATTAGGCGCCGAGAAGATAGTGAGTAGTCGTTGATCGGCAAAAAATTCGTGGCCTCTTGTACAAAGCTGGTGGCCGCGACATATGAGGTCTAAATCGAAACGCTCCAGGAACTCCTCCACCTAATAAAGATAAGTGTAGGTTTGTAAGTAGTTACAATTTAGTTAATTTATTTAAAAAAGCTAGAACGATTCGCGGTGTGTGTGTGTGTGTGTGTGTGTGTGTGTGTGTGTGTGTGTGTGTGTGTGTGTGTGTGTGTGTGTGTGTGTGTGTGTGTGTGTGTGTGTGTGTGTGTGTGTGTGTGTGTGTGTGTGTGTGTGTGTGTGTTGTATTTAGCGCTCTCACTTCCTAATAAGTAAGAGCGCTAAACACACAGGCTAGAAAGTTTTCATATGAAGTCTTATATCCATGTCTCTTATAAGAAAGGATTGGGCTAAATGGGCCAAAATATGCTTAAAGCAATTTGGGAAAGCGAAAAATGTTTATTGGCATATTCGTCAAAGACTTGATGCTGTGGCTGAAACGAATCTATTTACTCATATTTGAAATAATTTCAAACTTTATATAGTGGGGTCATATAGGCCAGATAATTTCGTATGAAGAAATCAGTCATTCAATAACACTAACGAGAAAATGCTTTCCTATCGACCAAAAGCTGTGATCATCAATTGAAAAGCCGGTGCTTTATAATCATTTATCACCTAGATAGGCAGGTCAAGATTTACCATGATTCATTTATCATAGATCCTAATATTCTGCTGCGTAGTGTGAAGCCGACCTTTGAATGGCCCAGGTATTGGCACACCTACGAGTTGCACTTTGTTTGTGAAGGATAGAGAACAGTAAGAACACGGGCACCGTTTTCGGTAGCCAACTTTGCCAGCTTGGAACCTGCCGTGGTTATGCATGATTCCGATTATCCATAGCACATATTGATTTATGATCATAATTATCTGGAGTGCGGAGCATATTCTGATAGTATTTGTTTTGTCCAAACGACGCGCTTTCCAATAAATGTGGCTCGTTGGGAACAACGCCATGTAATACATTGAATGCAAAACGACGACGCTACAGCCCGAACTTCACTCCTATACACGTCCGTATTAGTTTCAGTTTTACTGTGAGATCATTTAGTTCTTTCTATTACCCTGCACAATCAGCATCGATGGAATCGGGTTTAATGTATGTTTAAATTGTAATGGCTCACATAGCCACGCCACATCCTACCACACTTCATCTCACTTTGGCCCATAGAGCCCCATTGTGACCATGTAAGTGTAATGACCTGTTTTTACTTCTTGAAAAATGCTTTGGGACAGGCAAAAACCTGTGATAGAAAAGCGGCATGGTCATTTTGATCTTTGACCGTTTAAAAATTCGAGTAAATGCTAAAGAGAAATTTGGATTTTTCCATATAACCCCACTTTTTTTTAAAGTTCGATAAAACAAGAAAATTCAGTAACGTAAATTGTACGAAATTTCTAATTCGCGTGACTCCTGAATGTTTTAGTATTAAATCTAAATCAACGTGCTCTTGCTAGAAACAAACGGAGTGCCCCTGTATGGCCTCACTTTCTCCCATATATATACATATATATAGCTTGAAGGTTTTGAGGCGACATAGTTTGCAAGTAACCGCCTGTTGGTGAACTTTCTTACCGATACTAAGATCATATAAGGCCGCTGCTATTCACTGTATAGTATAATAAAAAAACTTTCAAGATAGGAATAAATAATATCACCCCAAAACGCATAAATGAGAAAAAATTAGATCTGAAAAGGGCAATATTTGACATGTTGCAGATATTCAGCTTCCGAAATAGATTTCTCGGGAGATGCCACCGGCAAAGCCGCATCGAACATAGAAAAGCTTTTAAGAATTATAAAAAATTTTTCAGTCATCTAAAATAATAGGGAAGGCAACATCTACACACCTGTTTAGGTCCAAATACAACTGATATACCTCGTTCAAGGTTGTCGGTGAAATTTTCGGCCGCAGGATGTGGATCAGCCCAAAGAAGATCAGTGAGCAGGCCCTGCTTGGGAACTCTAGCAGGTCGTGGAATATCGCGTATCTGATCTAGGTTATGCAAACGGGGCGAGATGCCGCCATGCACACAAAAAATTTTCTCACCAACGACGGCGGCCACCGGCATATACGCGAAAGCAGAGCCAAACCGCGCGTAGATCTCCAAGTTGTACCTGATCAAGAGAGAGATAGACACAGGTACGTAGAAAGACACTTGGAAGGGTAACGTGCACGAGATTACGTCGCCATCGCCTTCCTTCTATAGAACGATAGATCGAAAATAAGATGCTGTCTGTGCGAAGCTTTACAACAATAGATTGTGGCCAGAACTCTACTTACCGACTAGTAACCTCTTGGAAGAATCCGTACCTTCTATTAACCGGCTGCACCTCATGATTTCCTCTTAATAAAAACACCGAGGTAGGAAAACGTACTTTAAGGGCAAATAACAAAGTTACTACTTCAAGGGACTGTTCCCCACGATCGACGTAGTCACCAAGAAACAGGAATCGCGTACCCGGCGGCAGTCCAGTTTGGTCAAGCAGTAGCAAAAAATCTCGAAACTGTCCGTGTAAGTCCCCGAATACTCGCAGTGGCGGAGATACCCGAAGCAGCATTGACTCTTCGCTGAAGACCTGCTGAGCTCGTCTAGTTACTTCCAGTAGTTCACGATTCGTGAGCTGTACCCGGGCACAGGATCCATCCGCGGTTTGTCTCGCTCCTAGTAATTTTGACAAGATACCATCGATTACGACGTTGTTGTTATTGTTGTTGTTGTTGTTGTTGTTATTATTGCTGTCACGTAATGTGGGCGCAGCTGGCGCAGGTGGCGCTGGTGCTACTTTTGGAGATTTGGGTGGAGCTGTTAGTGCTGCTGGTGTTGATGATACTGGCCCTGACATCGTTTTCCTAACGATAAGATTACCAGCCTAGGTCACTAACCAACCTCTCGAAACGATCTGGGTAAGGAAGGAGGGACTCACAGTGTCGTTTTTGATCGTAAGCTGCAATCAGGAAGCTTGAAGCATAACAAAAGTTAAGCGCGAACAGTTATCTCGGACGAGTGTGGCAAAATCAAAAATCATTTACTTCATCATAGTGCGATGCTGCGAATTAATCCCAAATTCTTGTTGTTTGATATAACTGAGCCGAGGTCCGCGTTTGGGTCCTCACTAGTTTGATTCGTTTGTTTATTAGAGTCAGGAACACGTAGTGGTTCGAAACTTATCGTAGGTAAACTTCGTTTTGTGCATGAGTGCTGAGTGGCAGCACCATACGTAGAACTGAAGATATTCATTTAGGTATTAATCGAACAAAATGTAGATCGAAAATCATGACCGCACTTGAACATCGCCACTAAGCAGTTAGGACACGTATAGCTCGAAATAGAATTAACATCAAGCTGAACCTTAAATGTTGTAGCAATATAAAAAAAAAACATGATTTGCATACCAGTTTCCATTAAATACCTAATAGCGTTTGCCGACTTTCCGTTTCTTCAGAGGGCGAACGGCATCAATCAATTAATGTCTTGATTTGAAATTAGATTTCGGCAAATTCTGTTCCGGCCGTTTTTGGCTTGACTACGCTAAGAATTCAGTGAGGAACACCGCGCGATTTTCGACTGCAGTTGCTCGCAAAGCTTTAGCTAAAACTCTCACAACTGACAACGTACCTGATTTCTATTCAGTAACGAACGTTGTTTCTGTTTAAACCCTTATTGTCGCGTAAGATTATCGAGATGAAAAAAGTATCTAGCCGAACTTGTCGATCAGGCCATGCGAGAAAGGCTTTATATACTATATTATAGCTGGAACCGTAGCCCTTAAAAATATTCCTACTTCGAACTTCGAATTAGAAGATAATACATAAGCTTCATCACCTGCTGCTCACTCTCGTCACCCGTCTCTGCTCTGTAGCCATTTTATCAGACCAATCAAAGTATACTAATCACACATTAGGTAGAGATCAAAACAGGCGCGGTAAATGACGCTTATGGCAACATGATATAATAGAGTAGACGATGTGTGTGGGGTAGCCCGGAATCCATTTTCGCCTTCGGACAGATTTACTGTCAACAATTGTCTATTTTCATTGCCACGATATGGCAAGTGGTAATGGTGACAGCAGACTGAAATTGTAGCCTTCAACATCTACAATAGGGTATGGCGCGCACATACGAGGACAGACACACAATTGAGATGACTTGCCTCAAGTCAACCGGTCTGAGCAGCTGAGCCTCGTCGTTCGTTCAAATCGTCCATTTGAAGATCATCGTCCTATCGAACGTATTACCGCTTGACGCAACCGACTATGCTGGACTTGAAATGATGGGTTTCGCCAAAGCAATTGGCAAAAAATAGTAGGTTGGGTTTGTATTTTTTCCGCCCAATGCAGCATTGAAGTCAAAGTAACGATTTATAGTTTCTGTCAATTAGACACTGAAACGTATATAACATTCAGTTATAAGCAGACAGAATTCAACGTGTACACATTGTTTCAATTTTAAGAGAGCAATTATCAGTAGACTTGTAGATAAAGCGGTCGTTGATTGCAAATAATTATCAAAATTGAAAGATAAAAAATATTTCGTTTATCAGTAGAGTATTTATATAAGCGTTTATAAGGACTTTTCACTTATTGCTAGATAATCTGAATACAAGTGATAATTAAAAAATTACTTGCTTGCTACTCTCATCAGGCGCATGGTGCGTATATAGCGCCGCACTATGATCGTACCAACGTTCCCCAATGAAGGAACTATTGCTTCAAAAGCATACATATTCTATGTCAAATGAGAGTTACTTTAGACGTGTTCCTCTAAGTAAAGTAAAACAAAGCAGTCCTGGTCATCTTAACCGAAATAAACGTTTATTTATTTAACCGACCGCACTACGATGAAACCCGTTCTAAAGAAGAACTATATATCTGCAAATGAGTCAGTGTTTGTAAATCATAAAATTTCTGTGCTTTTTCATTTTTAAAATTACTGATTATTAGATCCTTTATTGTGGTACACATACACGGTCAGAAACATACAATCCGCTTGATCTTTTTTCTTATTTGATTATCTTCCTATTTGACTTCACATTCTCCGTCTTGGATTGAAAACAAACTAGTCGGTTCAGTAAAATTGAACAGTTGAACATTAAAAAAATGTCCGTTTTTTGACTAACGCTCTGCCCGTATCGATCGCAGCCGCATCGGCATCGATGAAGCCATCATCATTTTGAAATTCCGGAACATCAATTCGGCTGATGCCATCCACCGTCAGTTAGTTATTGGCCAACGGCCACACCAAAGCTAACGAGGAAGACAATGAAGCAGACGCGGCAGTAAAACTGTGGCGGTATCAGGGTGAACGCCGGTAACGTTGAAGACTTCGGCGACTTTGCAGTAGCGGGCTCAGCGCAGTGGCAACAACACAGCCGTGATTTCCTTACTAACGGCGTACGAAATTCAGCCGAAAGAAGGCTACTGACGTCGAGCTGAAGACTTGGAAGGTGAAAAAACGGAGGTGACCATTAGAAGAGACGTTGCTCATCACGGAGAGAACGGCTAACCGGTTCTTCAGTCTTTAATACGTCTTCGGTTGTTTCAGCGGTTCTCACTAGTTTAATTCGCTCTGCGAGATGCTGCTGTGGTGGATAGTTTGCCGGCTTGCTGATTGTGCCCTGTAGACCTTCAATACCGGTCGATCGACTATCGAAGCTTTTTCTTCCGCTGGTTTGTTGTATTGAAGATAAAGAAAAGGTTAGCATCAAAGCTAGCTGGCTTTTCGTGACCGGTGTTTTATATAGTGGAGGCAGACTGTTGGAGTCCGGAGGTGTGGAGGATAAAGTGCATTGGGGCTGTGTAGAAGAAATTCAACCGAAGCGGCTTTCTTACAGCGACAAACGTTTTTTAGTCAGAATGATCGTGGAAATTGAGAGAGATCCAAAAGGGTAAGAAAGCGGTAATAAATATGGTTCAAATTTTGTGTGTAGTATGGAAGGAGCACAGATGTTTTTGCGAAAGTAATTTAATGGTACAACAACTATAAAAACAGGAGCTTCGGAACCGCTAGGTGACTACGAATACGTTCTTGGGACGGTGTAATAAGTAAAGTGCTTGTCCGCTGATCTTGAGGGACACGTGGTGGTCTGGGTTCGAATCCGAGCGTAGACACACAATTAGTTTCGTGCTGTGAACCAGGCGTCTGATGAAATGCCTGTCGGCGGTACCGGATGTGAAACTCAAAACATTTAGGTGACTACAGATACAAACTGAGTATTCTAAAGATATGGATACTGTTGTGTGACCGCTTTAGTACCTTTAGACAGCTTACTTTGGTTCATAGCCAAATCAGAAGAGATGCAGGATCATTTTATGCAAATAAATAAATGTTGCTATGTGATGAGCTGTGAATTTGTGTTGAACGATTTTATATATCATGGATTTTTATTATGTAAAAACTTTTTACTTGAACAAGCAAAAATAATTTATATCTACGTGCCATTGTTACATCTTTAGCGTGCATGCTCGAATTCAGATGTTAACTAAGAAATACATCTGAGTCAATATTGGTACTTAAAAATTGGTTAAAAGCTTACTGATATAGCTAGTGGTGATAGAGGTTCTGCACTCTTTATATACAACAACGAATAGCTTATTCGGGAACAGCGCTGTTAGCAATTTCTTATTCATCAAAATTTCACAGTACTCCGTTCGTTATGTGCCAAACGAATGATTATCTTGCATCATCACAATCATACAGACTGCTAACTTAACAAATGATTGCAGGTTCAAAACCGAGTCGAGGCCATAAAACATAATTTTTTGCATTAATCTAATGGCGTTTTCATTAGTAAAGAAGTGTTCTGTGGTCAGATTTTTATGGGACGTTTATATCAAAATAGGTATTGACTATGTCTTGCAAATCAAGAAATAAGTACGATATAACAGATATAACGTAGAATGCGGAAAAATATTGGCCATATGTAAAAAAACAGGATATAATCCACTTCATTGTATCATCATGTTGATATTACAGAGATACGATTTTATTTTTTTCAAAGTTCGTAAAATCTATATTTATAGCTATATTAGGCTTTGACTAAATGTTAGCATTTGGCCCTGCGCCTCTTGACGACATGTTGACAAATCTGTTGCCATACCTTATTCCTATAATAACTGATATCATAATGTTCAAAATTCAGCGGACGTTTGAGCTGGAGCACCTGACTTAGCCGTTGTCGCACGCCACCGGATCGGTCAGAGGCATTATGATATACGAACACTAAATAAAGGGTGCTCCTGGATTTTTTTTTGACAGCAGTTGCGTGCATATATTCTGCCCAAAGGTGAATCTAACAAAACAAAACCAAAATAAAAACAAAGACAAAAATAAAAAATATAAAAAAATCTAACAAATAGTCACTCTCAAAAATCTCAACCCTTTTATCATAAACACGTAATAGCTATTAGTTGCTAGGCCATTCCTTTTAGCTAGGCATGAGCAAACAAGAAAAAAGAAAGGAAGAGCTTATATCCGTCTCCATTTTGCTGGCGATTTTATTAACCATCTATCAACCTATAGTAAAACTAAAATGCGTGTGTTAGATGTATTATGCCAGTATATTTGTTGTTTAGCGTAGTTCAAGCAGTTAGGGTTTTTACTCCAAGTACTGTATCGTTGAAGGAAAACGAGCAAATATATTGGTTTGCAATTTAAACATTTACCTAAAAGAGATCCCTTACATTGTCCACTAAAACAACTAAGAGAGAGAGCACAGTTTGTTAGCGTGTTTTTCAGTCTCGAAAGTTTCATTCGGAGACCACGTAGAATTTACGCTGCGTTCCGAAAACATATCCATAATAACCGGGTTCTAGAATTTCTGCAAAAACTATATAAATTTACATTACATTCAAATCATATAGAAACGCAAAAACAATTTTCAGTTATATAATCCTGTTAAATATTGGCATATCAACGATAATGGGAAAAACCGAAACATACGTAATAGGCCGATTTACTGGTTTTCTCTCATTGTCCAATATGTGAATGGTTTCCTGCTGTATATGTATCATATTCCAATATAAAGCTGAAAGAATTACAGAAATACAGGTGGTCATGTACGGCTACTTTTGCACGCTTTAACACGTTGTTGGTTAACGACCGAATGGTAATAATAATAACAGAATCCTTGTAAGTCGTGCTCACTATGCCATGTAGTATATATTCGCTTCAGATTACGAGCTGATTCGTATCGAGCAAAGCCAGACCGTTTGGTCCACAAAAAATAAAAGGTCGAATCACTGCTCGTATTCTTACAGGGCTATATAATTTTGTTAGATTTATCTGGTAAACTGCAGTAAACCTTTACATTCTCATCATTCTGTCCATGTATTCATCTACCCCGATAAATATAAGTTACATTTGCAGAACCTCGAAAGATTATATATATATTATGCTTTTCTTTTATTTCAGCTTAGGGCGAGAAAATGGAGAAGTAGCAACACTGGTTGAAGCGCTATTACATGAACGAGCTTCGGCAGAAATCTACGACGACTTCAGCGGAACAACTTTAGAAGGAATCGTAAATAAAATCGTCATCGACAAAAGCGATAAGAAAATTGTTCCCGTACGTAGTCCAACATTGAAGTATACCATAATTGTCTAGACCGCAAGCATATGACAGCTTTTCTTAAATATTAAGCTTTATTTGTATAAAATGGCTGATGAAACAATTAAAAGAATTAAAACTTACCGCCCAGTTATATGCTATAGCTGCTATTAATTCAAAAAGGCTATCGTTCCTTAAATTTAAGGAATATTTCATGTGTTTCAGTCTTACCACTACTACACTCTCAACACGGATGGCTTCGGAGCTGAATTTATCGAGTCCGACTCTACGTGCCTTAATGCCGCCTACGTATTTACACTGCCCTGTAAAGAATTTGATGGCATCTGGGAAAACCTGCACTTTGATTCAGAAATTAAGAACAATGTAAGTAAATTCAATTGTTTCGACAATTTTCGCCAGGGAATAGAGTCAGCAGTGGTTTTAAATGACTATGTGTTGTGCGGCGAAATCAAAGTTTGCTAGATTAGTGGCCGTTATAGTAAAATAAATAGAAATTATTCAAAAGCTACTCATGACGCTGTTCACAAGTCACGAGGCGTAACAGTTACTAGCGTGCGATTTTTCCTTGCTTCTCACTTTTATTGCCCCTCTTGTTTGCAGTTGCTGGACTACTTGATGAAGGCGCTCCTATTCGCGGAACGGGGCGTTGACCACAATGTGATCTCCTTCAATAAACTTGTTCTCCTACATGGTCCGCCCGGTACTGGCAAGACTTCGTTGTGCAAAGGTGTCGCACAGAAACTGGCCATCCGATGGACGCCTCGGTTTCGTACTGGTCATTTTATAGAAATTAACGCCCATTCACTTTTTAGCAAATTTTTTTCGGAGGTTAGTAGCCTGAAACTATTCGCTGGCATTTTATCCATGCACAATCATCTACATATAGAAACAGACGGCAGAGTTATTTGAACCATTGATGACCAAGTGAAAGGCCGCTGCTAGCTGTGTTAAAAGTGCATTCACAAAAGCCTATCTGAACTCTAAAATGTTCCTCTCCAATTTCTGTCCCATTAGAGCGGTAAGCTTGTGCTAAAGATGTTCGAGAAGATCGAGGAAATCGCTAGCGATGAGGCGGCGCTCGTCTTTATTCTCATAGATGAAGTTGAAAGCCTCGCCCACTCCCGAGCAGCAGCTGCAGCAGGCAGCGAACCTTCCGACGCAATTCGAGTGGTCAACGCCGTCCTTACTCAGTTGGATCGACTCAAAATGTAAGCGGTCAACATGCACGAGAGATACGAAAGAATCAAGCGGAACTTCATTGTGAAAGCAAATTATACGGATGTTTTTTCTTCTTTTTTCAGTGAATTTTTTAATCATATATCTTTTAGTTTGTAAAAAAATATGTTTATTACTGCTTTCAACATTTGTGTCGTATTTTATTTGGTTTTACTTTACAGGCTGCCAAATGCTTTAATCTTGACGACGTCGAATGTAGAAACTTCGATCGATGGCGCGTTTGTTGATCGGGCAGATCTCTGTGTGTATATCGGGCATCCTTCACCACCAGCCATTTCAAAGATTCTTGCATCTTGCGCTAAGGAGCTAATTAAGGTATACTTGCCAGTTCTAGTGAAATGGAAAATCAAAAGTACTCCTACAGAAAGGTTGAGTCCATTTAAATATGTTTCGAAAAAATAAAATATTTGAATAATCATAGAATACTGAAAAACATTATAAAGGGAACCCATAATGGTTGCTTTAAGAAAATTTAAAACTTAACGGCGTTTGGGTTTGATTAGGTTATTCAGAATGCTTTTTGTAGATCTATGTTTTGTATATATATTTAATCCAATATGAATTGTACCCTTGCTCAGTCCATAGACCAAACGTGACCTTATCGCATGAAGTTATGACGAATCGTTTTTCAAGTTAAACTGATTTAAACTTTGATTTTAGCGGAATCTTTTAGAAGACAAGGCGTTTGCCGAGAGTTCGGAGTTCGCGAACATTTGGACGGAGATTTGCCGATTATCCGTCGGAGTTAGTGGACGTTCCTTGAGGAAGCTGCCTTTGCTGGCATTTTGCGAGGGTCATAACCCGATGCCGATGGCTTTGTTCCTTGACGCCCTCTTCAAGTTGGTCAAATCAAAAACAGCAGAAAAGAAATTGTCCCAAACTCATCACATGTTCCAGTCTATTAGTCTCGTGTAATGCAGCCAACACTACTAGTAGAATGTTAGTATATTTATCGCTGATTTCCACTCTAACATACATATGTACGAATTAGCCATATCATAAGGAAGAACGAGGTCGAAGAAAGCTGAAATGATATTCTACTTAGTTCGCGTGTAGATTTACGATGCCCGTTTGGAGAGGTTTATCAGAATGTGTGCGCTCTTTATATTGCGTGTCTTAAAAGGAGAGAAGTAAATCAGGAGAAACTAATATGGTCGTACTAATACTCCGTTATTGTTGCGGGAGGTTGCAAGGACTGAATTGGGCACAGACTGCTAATAAAATTAGGAGTCAACCGTCTTCACTCGTCACTGATTGTCATTGAACAGATACGCGCGTAGCCTTTTGTTCTATTAAGTGACCACTTTGGTGATATTTTAAGTGTGTGGCTCATATAAGTACTAATTGAAATAACCTTATACAGCACTTTTTAAGGAAAAGAAAACCAAAAATCCGAAGGATATGCACAAAAATTGCAATTAAATGAAGACAGAAGAATATGAAATGTTTAAAATATACTCGAACCTGTAAAAGTAGCAAGCGAAATGGAATTTTGTAAAAAGTTGTGTTATTTCAGCAATGATTTATAATAAAATCCTCTAATATTCGCACGACTATTGGATAATATCTCTCCATTTATTCATTTATCTATTAAATGTTTCATAGATTGGTACGACTTGTTTCGTCCAGTTCTGAAGAACACAACCAATATGTAAGGCCTTTACAAGAGAATATAATCACACTATTTAGAATTCACGTTGTTCGAAAATAGGTGCAGTCTTTGGATAAGATATATTTCAGTTTCACGTAGCTTAACTTACAAGTGCCATCGATGACTATTTGTACATAATCTAACTTGCGTAAATAAATTCGTGACCACTTTTGAAGATTACTCAAGTGTTCTTAGTAATAAGCACAGTGTACACTGTACTTCAGAAACCTTTGCTTATTCATAGATAATAAAATAATAATAATAATTTATATTACTATAACACGCAACTTTTATATGCTCTACGGAAAATCGCGATTTGCGCCTTCATTTAGTCACAAAACACTGTTTAATATAAGCTTCTGTAGAAATACAAAGTCGATATTTGTAGGACCTATTAGACTTTTCTATACACATGCAATATGTTCGGTACTCTCAAAAAATAACCGTCGTAAAACCTCTACCAAATATAGAGTATCGCAAACCACCTTGCCTGACATTGAACTTGACAGTTTCCTATGGAACATTAACGAATCTTGTTTGCTTCACTGGCCATATAAACTGTTCAAAGAACGGGGGCAAGCGCTGCCCATATTTTTGCCACAGTGTCTTCGAGCCGTACCGTAAAAAATACATTGCTTGTTTTCCGTTGCTCAATATTTCGACTAGCAAGAATTTTAAAAAGACGGCGAGGGAGCATATAAATAACAATAACGATAAGTAATATGGATTACCTTAGGTTTCCAATCTCAAGTCGGGTCGAAACTGAAAGGTGTTTGTTGAGGTGGACTAAGTCTGCTTTTTGTGTGCGTGATACAGTGGTTAACGGGCCTGAGCAGACCCTTCATTCAAAAAAATTTGACTTGTTTCATAGACTGATGTAAAATTTGGTTAGGGCCCTGTCCTCACGTTAGACATTTAGACAGTAATGGAAAATTTCTAACATAATTTAAAGCAAGTTTCTTAAATCCTAAATAAACTAATGTCCACACTTAGCCTATAAATCGCACAAAAGATATTTCCCCGAAAATATAATATTCGAAAAATATGTATTATTTAGAAAATGAAAATTATGGAGACCTATGTACTCTTATACTTATGGTTCCGTCACTGATTGCATTAATAAAACATAAAAGAAGACAACATTTTAAAGTACTTTTCCGCACACGTCCAAAAAATATTTCTGACAACCTGAATTCGAAAGAATCTGTCCAGTAACAATGAGTGATCACAAGTGAATGTTAAAAAGCCTGAATTTTTACAGCGAGACGCTAAAAGGGCTTACGTTAATGCATATCAGTATGTACAAATAGAATACTCATCAGGTTAATTCGCGCTGGGCACAAATGTACGAAACAAATTATAGAATATGTTAAAGTACACACATATTATGGACCTCACAGTTACACAAAGAGCGAGGAAATCGCTCAATGATGCAAAATAAAGTAGGAGTATCGTCATAATTATTACCTTAATGTATGATATCTGTGATACAGATGTATGCGCTGCGGCTTCATTACTTTACAGTTTGTGTACACTTCTTATTGGGATTTGCGAAAATGAAGTTGATCCATTTCACCGAAACTTTCTATTTTAGCTAGCACTTTATATGAAATCAAATAAGAAACACCTGTAGCGAGAAGCCTGTACTCTTTGTTAGTGCCTTTTTGAAAAGTTACTGAACGTATTGGTTCATTTGGTAATTCATTTATTGGTAATTAAGTTCGTGAATTAATCTTCTTGGTTTTAAAGTACGGACGCAGTGATTTTTTTTGCTACCCTCTGTAAAATCGTTTCTAAGATGTCCGGTCCTAGAGTATGACTATAGACGTCATCGAAGCGTTTGAGCATCTTTGCGGCAAAAAACAGGTTTTAGAATTTCAACTACACCAGTCACGTTCTCTTTCTTTCAATCAAAACTTTATTTTCCATACTTCTTTTCTTCCATATTTTACAGAGATATATCTTTTTTTATATAGACAACAATCCGTTAGCATAATTATCCCCGCTAATGGCACTGCTCGTAAAGCAATTAGAACTTCTTTGAATGGATAGAATAGAATTATGTTCGAAGACAAGTCTGGTCCCTTTAAACGGTAAAGTTTTCAGCAGCATTAAATTCATATGAGCTACAAGTACCATGATATGAGTTATGCCGTTAGTCACCTTAGCTGAAATCGAAACACAACAGAAGCACTATTTGGCGCACAATCGTTGAATATTAAGTAAAAATTATTAGGTTAAATGAGCACTGATTAACAAAACTACCACTGAGAGCTTTAGTTCTTAATGGGAACATTATGTACAACAAACGGCCAACTTACCGCCGTCTTTCCTATCACTACACGCTATATGTTTATAATAAACGATGAGTAGAATAAGCAGAAATGGCAATATGTTCTTAAAAACATATTTATTTTGCAATAATATTTCATAAGTTTGTAAGGAAGGCTGATAAGTGACAGGACTGATGGGCCAGCTTATACATATAAATTGCTTTTATTAGTTATTGTACCAATTAGTTGTTGCTAAGAAAAAAATACACAATAAAAACTAATACATTTCAAATACTAAGTTCAATCCGATTTTTTTATTTATTTTAAGATATTTATTTTTGACAAAAAAGCCTTTATGTAATAGACCATTTGCCATTGTGGAAATGTGACCGTTACTGACCCACTCCCAGAAAATTACAATTCATAGGCACTGTATGCACATTTATTTTAATACAGCTGACACATTATACAAAACGCCCCAAAAATGAACCAGTTCGGTCTCCGTGCACATTATTGAAACATCACAATGAAGTTCTCGCATTTTAGAACATGTTTGGCTTAGGTTTGCCATACGAACTCATCCTGTTAGAGAAAGGCAGGTGCTTCTTTCTCATTCCAAGCATGGTATTCACTTCACACACGACACTTCGCAACATATCAATAATCTCCTTGATTTGTCGATTTTTCATATATACTTGCTCCTGTAACACAAAATAGGGTATACATGTCGATCATATTGCATTTACCACTTATTGCGATTAGCGAAAAAAGCTCGGAAGGCTAGTTTCCTAGGGTGCAAGCTTAAATAGTGCAGTGGTTATATTTTTTATGAAAATTTTGAAGATTATAATATAGTAGCTAATATCTTTACGTATTTAATTATATCGTGATTACCTGATACATTTGCCGTTCTTCTATAAACTGTCGCGCGGAATCCAACGGCTTTTTTTCCTCTTCATCTTTTCGTCGCTCGTCCTCGAGAGGTACTAGTTGAATCGTCGCTACGTCTGGCTCAAGCGTAGAGAACTCTCCGCCAGCGCAGTTCATATCACAGATTTCATACACCCGTCGTAGACGCTTAAATAACTGCTGTATAATCTTCAGAATTTCATTTAGCTTTACCTTACGCTCCTACAAACAATCGAAACGACAATGCAACAGAACCAGGTAGAATAAATGATCAGAGAACTTGGAAATAGAAGGCGGCCAATCTTCTACTTAGCTACAGGAATCATGGTTATTTATTGTCGGTCTTCTAAACCAGTGTTAATTAAGCAAATGACTTCAACTTAACTGATCGTAACCAAATTGTAATAAGCTGAGTTAGTTCTCTGTTTGGTAACTATTTACTTCGCGATCATGATTGTATTTTCTACACCGTAGAGAACGAAAATCATTTTCACTAAAAAAAAAACATAAGAAACAAAAAGATCAAGAAAGGTTTGATAATTTGGTATTAAATGAATACCTTTCGACTACAGACTCAGTACGCACCTCTTGCACAGTTGACGCTTGCGGGTTCATGCTACCCGTTGGTGGACCCAAAGTTCTCAAAAGCTGAAAAAGCTCTCCAGCCCTCGACACAATTTCCTGAACAGTTTCTTGACCTATTCGACACATCACAGGAATGTTGAACTCCTGCTGTTGTTGTTGCTGACTGTCCTGCTGTAAAAACAGAAAAAAACGATTAACGACAGCGGTTCGGCGTTCTTCACAAAAATCTGTACCGTTGTGATGAGATTCTTGCACTAGTTTGGCTCCATTTTATCTGTAGAACATTTACTTTTAACTATTTTGTACCAAATGTATTATTAATAAAACATTAATCATTAAGTTTCACAGGAGAAGAAGCTTATACGATAGTAAGCTGAGTTTGTGCCATCTGTATTGATCCTTCTATCTATATCGACGGTAGACACTAAAAAACGTAAAAATCTATTACATTTCAGAATATTTTTACTTTCCTTTTAAACATTTGTATTGGCAATTTTGATGTCGACGGAAACCTTCTGAAGTTTCATTTAGAATCTTAGTATGTTTCGTTAACCACAAAATAGGTACTAACATAAAACAAAGTTCAACTTTACTCATGACTGTGCTTTGAAACGAAGTAATCGATGCGTAAACATCAGAAACTCCATGTGTAAACTTTTATGAATATTAATAAAGGAATAAATTTGTTTAATGTACCAGATTTTAATATACCAGAACGTAACTGCTAAGAGTTAAGAGTAGTAAGTTTCGGTTAATTGAGTACATATGCATGCAAGAATAACATCATGCGTATTCTGTATGACGGCAAAATACGTAGTACTGTGGAATATCATTTTTATTAGATAAATGTTCTATCCAGTGGGTAAAATTGCTATCATCAGATTGTACGGGACAAATCTTTCATAAACTTTAAACGACGAAGAGGTAGGAAACTGTATATAGCATTTCATTTCAAGTTTTTTTTTAATTTTTGAATTTAAATTCTTAAAAGCTTTTTCAATTGAGTTTATCAATCTTCACTGATTCAAGATATATGAGGAGCTCTTTCACATTTAAGTATTAGCTACCTAATGAAAAACAAAAAGTGTTAACAAAAGACGGAGAGACAGAAGGCGGTCAGATTATTGCCCCATGCGTTATTTGAGCTCTATACTTAGCAAATAAGCCTTGGTTCTCATACATGAAAATCCTTGGCTTGCAACGAATGTACATCGGTCTGCTAACCTGAGGGTTTCCATCCTGGTCTGGTTGTTCATTACTGATACCATTATGACCCTCCAGGGACATCGCGCCGGGATGCATCTGAGGAACGGGGGTATAGCCTCCTATTCCTCCACCCCCAGGACCCATTGGACCTCCTCCTGAGCCCCCACCGCCCATAGTTGGCCCGTGACTGCCACCACCCTGGTGGTACGGCGATGCCATAGAGTAGCTGAGTGATTCCAATCTACTTATAAAATATTGTCTGTAAAGCAATTTTTAAGAAACATTTATTATGCAGTCAAAAATAAACGTCCGAAAAATTCATAAGAAAATTGTTTACTGATAAAAGTGGTGGAAACAAAAATAGTGTTTTAAATAAAAGAAAAAATATCCAATAAGATATGGCTTGTTCGTATGGGATAGCATGATAAGTCTTCAGGTGGATTAAACTATTAAGCATAGTTTGCTTGAACAACTTCGTACTCCAATTGCAGTGGTATTTTCGCTCTGCTTAATAAAGTTTTTAAGTCTTTTTTTTTTTTTTTATTATATATGAATCAACACAAAACTACTGCTGGACAGATGAAAAGCTCCGCGGCCTCTAATTCACAATACAAAATGTAATTCCAAAAACGTACTCTCCTCATGTACAAAACGAAATGCATTACTGTGCTACTATTCCAGAATGAAATATTCCAATGATTGTTAATATTGTTCTTTATTCGACCTTAGTAGCAGTAACCTGCTATTTATGCAACATTATCAGATATTGTCGCATCGTGTAATAAAGACACCTCAAGTATTGTTAACGAACATACAAGATTACAAAAATATGAAGCTCAAATTCAGCAGAAATAAACGAAAAAATTTTGCGAAAAACTTGTTTTTAACCAAATCGCTACCTAAACATTCTGTGTGTTTACTTCTTCTTTTTTCATCTTTACAAAACTTGCAGCATGAGCTCACAGAAGCACTTAACTTAAACTCCATATATGTATATCATGAGAAGTGTATGCGATGAGTACAATTATCTGTCAAAAAAGATATATTTTTCCTAATCGACTTCGTTTTTTTTTTGTCATTGCACACTAGGCATTTCGGAATGAAGGCACCGCAGGTTAAAAAAGTCTCAAAGAGTCGTCCATTCTAGTCAGTTATCTAACATTACTCCGTGTTGGCACATTAGGATCACACAATGGTTTGGTAAAATGAACTTACACGCCTGTATTATACGCAATCAGCGGAGCCCGGCGAACCCGACTCAAAACGATTTTGCTTTCAGGGTTTGTTTATTTACATCGATGCCTACGATGACGAAGTTGAAACAGATATATGCACTAACAACAAATATTCCTAATCATTTTGATAATTTTCACATACGATTATGCTTACGACGCCCACGAAATGGTCAGTTAACAATAATAATATCTAGTGATTTCATATTGATACTGTAGCTATCAAGAATAGGCAATAACACCTGCACAGAAATAAAATCGTGGCGCACCTTATCAAGAATTGGCGTTTACCAAGAGGTTGTTGTGTTTTTGTGAGGGTTGGACTTTACTGGCCTCGAAGGAGTGCTGTCGGCTTTTGAAGAGCGTTCTCTTCATCATCAGTGGTTCGAAAACTTCGGTGATATTCCGTGAAATTGCGTATTGTGCCGTGTAAAGTGTGCAAGGCATCACGATGAGCTCAGGAGTATATGGTGGAGGCAAGTACAATGCTGTTATTATAGTTGCGTGGACACGTTTCAAACGATATCGACGGGTAATACAGAAGTGAGTGAAAAACCGCCGCGGAAAGCTAACAACAATGGAACAGCCGTCTTCCAATGCTAGCGAGCTAATGGCATTATGGTTCGAATCATATCTTTTCAAAGCTAGCTAGAGTTGTTGTTAAAGCAAAAGCAACATATTTGTTCAGGCAGCATCTATCAGTAGTAGTAATTAGTAAGACGGAGGTATTAATTCTCAGTGTTACTAGAAGAGCCTAACGTGATCGCATATTCAGTTTACACGTAAATAAATGCATAACAACATTGTATAACCTATTTGTGGTTAACAATTTTTTTTATAACTTTTGGTATCACGTCGTGTGTATTTGTTACCGTTAAATTTTATTCACATATAATGATATCTACTTATCTAATGTGCTAAATATTTTGTGAACAATATTTAGAGAGGTGTATTTTCAAATAGGCACAAGTACAGGCTACTGAAAAAAAAAAAAAAAAGAATTATCAGCATGTTCACTGAAGTGTGTTGAAGTTAATTACTATATCTAGACATGTTTGTCTCTTCTCAGTCCAGTCGTGTGTATGTGAGGGACCAAACTTTATTTAAAAGCTTAGCAAATTAACTAACATGATATGATTCAACGGAATAGATTTATGATTCAAATATAATTAAACATTCAGCATTATACTTTTATAATGTTTTAATTTTTTCGTACCACTCTTCACTTACTGTGGATGTGAAACATTGTCAATTTGGAGCTATATTTAATCGTTCGAACCTAGCTAATATTAGAACAAGAAAAAAAATTGATTTCTACATATTGCTGTGCACTTCATAGATGAGGTTGGCGCTCTCGTCTTCGATTATGGTCAGTATTCATTTCGGGCAGGATATGCCGGAGAGGACTCGCCGAAGGCTGATATCCCTTCCATTATGGGTTCTGTCGATCAATTGATTGAAGGCCGGGAGGGCAAAGAGGAACTCCTGGAAAAACGTCACCTTATCGACGTCGGTGCTCTGAACGTACCGCGCAAAGGCGTCGAACTTCAAAATTTCATGAAAGATGGTCTTGTCGAGGATTGGGACCTGTTTGAAAAGATGCTCGACTATATTTATGAGAAACATATTAGGTGAGCATGTTACATCATTTCCTCATGTGATTGTATATAAAAATGCGATTTATTGAATTCGGCACGTATGCAATAGGAATGAATTTGAACACATTTTTGCAACTCGTGAAAACTTTTAATAATATGATCATGAAGTTTAAATGTAAAAGAAATGAAATTTAAAAACTATCTCAGCTGGCAATTACGAAGAAATCTGGTCATTTCTGAACCTTTCTATTTATTCTTTACCTGTACTTTTCCATTTCCTACCTACTAGGAACGACGAAGTGTTGCCGTTTGTCACCTCATATTTATTGTCGATTATGTGTTCACTTATTTCAATGCATTGCAGGTCTGAATCACAATTACATCCCGTATTAATGTCTGAAGCTCCGTGGAATCAACGTGCAAAACGGGAGAAAATGACTGAATTAATGTTTGAAAAGTACAACGTTCCAGCGTTCTTTCTCGTAAAAAACGCGGTGCTCTCTGCATTTGCCAATGGTCGAGCAACAGCGTTAATTCTTGATGCTGGTAAAAAATCAATAAAGATATTTATATTTTTATTCAGTCGTTAATATTAGTACTATTATCTTAGAAATTTTTCATGAAAAGTCATATATATCGTGTTTAATGCTCACTATGATGAGCCAAATATCGTAATCGCTTTGCTGTACGTTTAGATGTTACCGAAATATTTTTGGTTTTGGTGAAGGCCTAAAAACCTAATTAAGAACAAAGAATTGGTTTTGACTCACACTCCGTCGTTAGTGAAGTATATATGATTTCCTGTGGATGCTGCCATCTTTTCTTTAATTGATTCTACTTGGTGATGTCAGACGTTTAACTATGTGTCCCTTTCTACTTGCATTTCTTGTGTATCTTTTGTTTTTGAATTATATAGGGTCAACTCAAACCTCAGCGATTCCGGTCCATGATGGATATGTACTCCAGCAAGCAATTGTCAAGTCGCCTTTGGCTGGTGACTTTCTGACGTTGCAGTGCAAAAACTTCTTGGAGGAGCACGAAAAAGTAGAACTCGTACCTCATTATCAGATTGCCTCTAAGGTGAATAAAATTCATGATTCTACATTTTTTTACATTGACACCTAACATATGTAGTAAAGTAATATGTAACGATAAGAAAAAGGTTAATGGCAATACTATTTCACAAGGCACACTTCAAACTTATTTTGCAGTAAGCAAATATGCCAGTTGGCTTCATCTCCCACTTATCAATGCCTGGCGGTTTTTTAGTAGCATATCAGTAATTAGTAGATATCTTGTAATATATATAGTTATTAACTAAAAGCAAAAATCTAAATTTCTCATGTTGGTACGTCTCTATAGGAACCAGTGAAAGAGCGAGAAGCGCCTAAATTTACCCGCAAAACAACAATCCCCGAAGTGTCGAAAGCTTGGGCGGATCTTCAGGTAAAGAATCTTTTGCGTGATTTTCAAGCGTCAGTTCTGCAGGTGGCAGACGCCCCTTACGAGCAGGAGACCGCTGAAGGAATGCCCGCAGTTCATTACGAGTTTCCTACAGGCTATAACGCTGACTACGGAGCAAAGCGATTCGAACTTGCCGAAGGTCTTTTTGATCCGTCTGTAATTAGGGTAAGACGTTAACCAAAAAAAAAGCCTAAAATATTTCTGGTAATAATATAGTCGTATTTTTATATCTGTTGTCTTATACGCTGCCACCAGATGGATAGATGGTTTATTTGAAAGGTATGCGATCTACTCTATGTAACGTCCTCAAATATTTTACGTTTGTATGGAAAACAGCCGCAACTTCCAGGCACTCCGATGGGTGCTGCACAAACTGTGACAACGGCAGTCGGCCTTTGTGACGTTGATGTTCGGCCCGCGCTTTATGGCAATATCACACTGGTGGGAGGTGCCACACTCCTACAGGGTTATGGGGAGCGCCTCCAGAGAGATCTCTCATGTAAGACGCCGCCATCAATGCGCCTCAAATTCATCGCACCCAACACGCCTGCAGAGAGAAGGTAATGCGAGCGGAAATAATTTACGTAACGCGTGTTAAAATAGCGTGTACCTACCTTTAAATAAATATAAAAAAAAAAACAACTTTCTATATTCACATAGGTTGCGTGGTATTATCGTTGGTGGGACTTGAGCCAGTAACCAGTGAGAGCCTTGGCCGTCAACGATACTACCCCAGTTTGGAATGTATATCCAAAGTCACCTGAGACAAAGGGTATAGCCTTTGTAATCTATTCTGCACTTCTAGAAGCCCGTTTCCATTTGCCTATCTGACTCAAAACGATCCCCTAAAGTGGTCGGATCACGCTTATTTTTTTTTGAGTCATCGGAGATCTGCCTAGAACGAAAAGCCACTGATCAAATACTGTTGTTTTTAGAGAGAAAAGAATACTTTTTTTTTTTATTAGGCGTGATGCTACCAAATTAGGTCATACGTCGACGGCAGCATTTTCTTTCTGAACTTCTGGCATTGATAAAACCTCCGCGCCACGTTTACAAAACTAAAGTTGTTACTAATATTATCCGCGCTGATATATAATAAGTGTAACAATTATGTGACGTGAGTAAATCTGCTCAGCTTGTGTTGCATTCAAGCTTTGTTTAAACTATATCGTGAAAGAAGCTATTAGCTTATCGTTATCAAAGAATTTCTGTTTAAGATATGTTGTATGAATAACCGTGCTCAGCGTGTGTTACGTGGAAAACCGTGTCTAAACTATAATCTGGTAGGAGCTACTATGTTTTATGGACACAAAAATTATAGCTTAATAACCTATCTTGATAATAGTCTGTCTTGCGACGTTCCCTTTATTATAAACGCAATTTGCTTTTTACCTCTATGCAGGTAAAGCGAATTGTACTTAATAGCAACACAGGCCCGAGGTATCTACCGCTCTTTGTTTATGTTAGACGTTTCTTTTTACATGGCGTTGGTTTCAGATTTGCCCCATGGATTGGTGGTTCTATTCTCGCTTCGTTGGGTACATTTCAGCAAATGTGGATTTCGAAACAGGAGTATGAAGAAGGTGGAAAGCAAGTCGTCGAACGCAAATGTCCTTAAATTTATCTTCTCACATGTATATAGTATGCTTATAGCAACTTTATAATGGCATTGAGTTAATACTATGCTTACTATTTGTACGATTGTCTTTGAATTATTTACGTAGTAGGTATATGTATACGTACCTATGTAAATATGTAGTCTTGTACTACATATTTCTGACAAAATCGGACCAATAATATTAATAAAAAAGCAAGCGTAAGTGACCCACAATGAAACCCTAATCTATTCATTTGTCTCGTTTTTTTTTCTGTTTGGATAAACATATGTGCCAGCCAGGGTATGTTCAAATGCAAAGTAGATTCAACTCATCTCTGATGAAATATCGATAACGTTTCAACTTTAACTTCGCTAAGTTGTTTAGTATTTTATAACCATACTGTTAAGGTTTTGTAAATTGAAATGTAGGATCTAATAACGGTGATAAAAAAAACAAAGCGAAAAGCACAAAACTTTCCTCGATGCATTTGCAGTGAGAAGATTTAATCTTCTTTGAGAACGGCTGTATGTTAATAAAAAAAGGGTTTGCTTAATAAAGATGTTTTGATATATTGCTGCGCAAGACTGGCATAAAAAGATGAAAAAAACACTGTCAACGCATAATGATGTATTAGCAAGTAAGTTCCAAAGCACGTATTTTTTTGACCATCTGTGTGAGCTTTGTCCCATCATTCCGTCTTGCTATCATTCTTTTGAGTCACTTCTGAAATAAATGTATTAGAAAATGTTCCTGTGTTTTTTTCGCAAAGGTCACCCTGCCGTTGTCTCACGACATGGCGTTGTTTTTCATGTACTTAATAGAATCAATGTCTTGTTAATGCATACGATCGGGCAGAATCGACGATTATAAAAAAAAAAATTCAGTTTTCTTTTAGGTCTAATGTTCTTCTGCGATCTGCAACGCGCAAAGCTTATGCCGATATGGATCACACAGAAACAAAAATTGTCACTGTGATCGGTGTTACTAGATTTTAAAGACACGTATTTTTTTTTCGGTTTAAAATCCTAGCTTGAATATTTTTAACAGAAATTTAATTTATATAAGCTAATTAGACCCGTAGAATCATTTTTTTTTAAATGTATGATAAGAGTATATGGACGCTATTGTAACACAGAATAAAACTGCAAGCGTCGACTAAGACAAAGGAAATCTGGTGATGTCATTTATTAATAAAAACGGTAATACGACTTTCAGATAAAACGCTCCGTCAATTATATATGATATAGTATTAATAAATAGATACTACTTAGGAAGGAAAAAGTTTTACGTTTGTAAAAAAGACATTTATATACGCGGTACTGTTCAGGTGCGACATGATTAATAGATTCAATATAGAACCTGTTCTGCGTATCTTTTTACGTATGCTACCATTTCCACGTTCGTGCTTTATCATAATTTACGATGAGAGGATGCAGTGCATCGAAAATTTGCTGCATATAGAATGCTTATTTGATACTTGAGACCCGATGATCGGTGTTCTACCTACGAAGGCTATCACCGACCAGTGAAGTAATCATTATTCGTCTTTCCTATTTTTCTTTCTTCATTTTTACATGATGAACAATACGAAATGTTTACGCTCTTTTTCCTCAGAAATGCCAACGACTTAGTCGACATTCACGATGTGCCAACACTTTACCAACACAACCCTTTATTGGTGTTTCATCTTTTGAGAGCAGGAAAACGGAAATTAACAATCGCTCTCCCATAACTGAAAAATAACTGATAGGGACTCGAGCCCGGTCCTCAAAAATTAGCCTAGATGTTATATATAATAGTAGATCAATGAATATTAACTTATGCCTTCTGTTTCATATAAAGCTGCTCATGTTCGTAGTTGTTAGGACATAACTACGTTTTTGAAGCCAGTTGTTGTTGGCGTTGTTTTCGCATTGCATATTTGTTTTTGTTTTTTTGTCGTTTCTGAACTGTCACATCGAGTACCTAGAGACATATCGCATATAGCAATAATTTTCGTTCCTCCGATTTTGTGATTGCCTTTTATCACTTTAACTTGACTCTTCATCATTTTCGCCTCTGATGTAACTTTGATATATAGGCTTTACAGAATGAGCGACGATAAGGAGGGCAAGTTTCCAAAAATGGGGAGCCGTTTAAGCAGATACACTTCCACTTAATCGCCGCTGAGCTGCTCGTATAACTTTGGGACATAGTCGTCGTATTCAGCCTGGAAAAAGTTGGCGGCGATGGGTTCGCCTAGTTTGTACTTCTTTGCAAAATCTCGAATATGGAATCCACCTCGGTTATCCCCGCTGCGATTAGTTAGCCGCTTCTCATCGAAGTTGATCCTGCCCTCGGGCTGCTTATACACAAGAAACACGTATCGATGCAAGCCTGTCGAAGTAAAGCAGTAGCAAAAAAATTGATAAAATTTTACGTTTAATAAATGAAGATTTGTACGTTATACTAAAACGGTAACGCGTCATCTTAGCAGTAATTTATTGTCATGAATGCTAAAGAACATTTAACCAGAAACACATTACTGAGTTCGAATAGTCGAAAATAGCTAAAAATGTATAGTACCAACCAGTTCCCTTGGGCGGTCCGGCTCCCACATATTCGGAAAGAGTTTCACCCTCGCTTATCTGCTGGCCTGGAATGTTACCCACTAGCCAATGGTGCCATTCGCGGTACTTGGGTGTCTGTCGAGAAGGCGCATCGGGATCCGTCATACAGAGAGTGTAGAGAGAGTCATTATCGGCGGTATAGTTGACGCTGGGGATGTCCTTGACCTGGGTAGGCGTAAGCACATTTCCAAGATTAACGCGTCCTTCAGAGTAGTTCACCTGAAGTGTTAATTAAGGAAGCAAGCTTTATATTCAGGGAGAAGTTGCCGTGGTACCTCAACACCTCTGTTAATATTATTATTGTTACTATCGCTATCGCCATTAAAGATTAAATTAATGTATTTTTTTGTAATGTCTCGTTCAAGCCTATGGACTAATCCCTCCTATAAATAATGAATTATTAAACCTGCTGATTACTCAACGTTTTTGGAATTTTCCAGTTATATCCTTGTTCATCAGTATTTATACTTCTTACATACACTATGATAATTGCATATGTGGGTCATTGTATTGAACTCAAGGTGCTTGTGACATTCAAAATCAGAAGGAAATTAAATCAAACAGTATGAAATATATTAATCAAGTCGCAAGCCTCATATTGGTTCCGCTAGGGGAACCTAAATTGTAAACAATTCTGCTTGAAGTCAGTTTCGTCATCACCGGCTCTCAGCTCAAATTTAGAACTACTCTACCGTTTATCTTTCCTAAAGCGTTTATCTGATCTAAATCGTTTTAAGCTGTCTGTCGCATTATTACAAGAAGTGACATTATATGCAGAAAACGACGATTGAGGGTTAGACTCAACCCAGTAGGGTCCCCAGTGCCACGACGAGATGCCACAGTCGCACCTAGCCACGACACTTAGTGGGCGCGTGGTTGGTGTCATTTGTGCCATTACCCAGTGTAGGGAAGCATCGATATATTTAGAGACATACAGTCCACTCTTTTTGACAGGGCTAAGAATGACAAACAATGTATTAACAAACGCCAGCCAGTACTTGGTGGCGCAAATCGCACTGAATGTCGTAACTATGGTAGCGCGAAGTACTACTATTGCCTAACGCAGTAAGTACAAGACACAAATGTCTGCCGACTCCTCTCTTGCGGCTCTCGACTTTGCCGTCACAGCGACCAAGCAGAGATCGTTGTGCTAAGACACACAAAGCACTAGTTGACCTTAATCTAATGATCCAGGTTATCTTACTATTTATCAAACCTGCGCAATGAGTTTGTGGTCTGCTTTGTGATTGGGTGTTTGATCGCTCAGTTGAATAACCCAAAATAAACAGTATAAGCATATCTTTTACATCAATAGCATTTATGATCTCATTTAAATATTATACATGGTTAACATGAAGCGGAAATGGTATCTGAATAAGCATTCACATTGTCTATGTCTTTGTTTTTAAACATGCGCTCCTTAAATGATCCTCCATCCATGCTATGAAATGGTATAGACGGCCAAAAGCTCAAAAAGGTGGCATCAATTCAATAGGTACAATACGAACGTTTAAGTTGATGAAATTGCAGTTTTAATAACCCAAGTTCTCGTGAAGAATGCTGAAAAAAAGTTTCAGGTTGCCAAGAATAGCTTGTTGTCACAAACGTTGATGGTAGTAAAAACTTTTTTCACATAGTTAGGTAATTTACATATCCTGCATTAGATAGAACGTTAATTGGCCACTAAAAAGAGAATACATTTTTGCGGTCGAATAACAAGGATAATGCGTACTAGTTTATCTTGAAGATCCTTTAGATATTTTGCAATATCTTTCTCAGCATCTAATTTGCCCCGAACAACCGTATAATACTCAGTCAGCAAAACCAAGAGATCGTTTGGTCAGTTTACTTGCCTTCCGAGTCTTTTTATAAACCGCTGTATTTTTGTTCTATTTAGATTTGACTCGAACATCACTTATTTTGATTTTCGATAGTTCTACTCCGTTCTAAAGATATATATCAAACTGTTTCGGAGCTTTTGAGCTTTGTTATTTTCTGCTACAATGATTCTAAAGAATCACTGTGGTGATTCAGACGGTTAAATGTCTTATATATACTAAGTGTTTTACATATATTCCTGCCGATTTTTTAGTTCATAGAGTTTATGTTAGTGGATAAGGTTAAAGAACAGAGTTCAAATACAAGGAAACACTGCCAGTAGACTGGATAATATAAATTATATACAACGAGAAAAATCTTTTAAACGAAGCAGGAAAATACAGGGTGCCTAACTAAGGGAGAACAGTTACAACAATGACAATAATCCAACACGTAGCAAAATGCTTGAAGCATTTTTCAGTTTGTTTTTGCACATCTTAAGCTATTGCTACAGCTTTGGCTACCACCATTTGTTAGATATAGCCTCCACCATGCTGCATTATCGATGATCATAGCGTGATATTCAAGTTTCTACTAGTAACCCATATAGGCCGCCATAATCATAACGCATTGTGGTTATTCGCGCCATTTTTAACCGGTAATTTTTAAACGTGTACTATACGTCGTTCTGAGATCCGATTGCATCATCGATTGTAATAAGAGTACTGCTCAGTCCAGCCCAGAAGAAAACCCAGAGAGCATGTTCACTGCATCTTGGAGAAGTTTCCTTTTTATAAATACTAACTCGATACCGAGTGTTTACAGTTGGGCTTCTAGATAATAACGAACTGATGCACTAACTACAGCGCTTCTCCGTAATAGGTGGAAGTGCTGCTACTACAGTGCATCGCCATTACCAAAGCACGAAGCGACGCAGGAAACCCAAGTGTGTTGACCTTAATGGTTAACAATGAGACCAATGAGCAATAATACAGTTTATCACTGCTTACTCTTATTCAATCCAAACCTCTGTGGAAGTTTGTGCGCCTTTTTAGTCGCCAACATGCTCAGATAACAAAATACTTGTGTAAAGCAAATATGTTTTTCTGTTTACAATGACTTCTATTACTCTATATTATGATTACCACTAACAAATATATTTGTTTAATTAATTTTGAAAAGAAAGCTATATAAGCACACATCGACACAGTTTTCCCTCTTTGCGCGATATTCTAACAATCAAATTATTACTGGCAAAGTTAAATCACAAGTTTCCGAATTTTCCGAAAAATGCTACTTTGAAGCGCACCGATCAGTCGATTCAAGGCCGCACGTATCCGGAAGGACATGCATAGAGTGGAAAGGGTCACTATAGTTGGCATTCTTTGAATCGATAAAAAATATTGGTCGGCATAGGTATCTGACCCACGACGCACAGAAAATTTAATGAGTTTTTTTTTGTTATTTCACGTGTTTCTTAATACACAAACCTAGTTACTACTATAATGCTTATTGGTTTTGTTTAGAGCTATTTAACAAGCCGAAAATTTTGAAAGACTTTGTAAGCTGAAGACCATGGAGGGAATAACTACATTTATGATCTCAAATAGAAAAGGGAGTCGTCGTGATTACGCAGTCTTTTCAGTGAACAGTGTGTTGGCTTAATATGGGCTTCATCGAGGTACCTATTATGAAATCGATCAAAAGGCGTCAGGAGAGAATGCTACTTCGATGTTAGCAAATAGATTTGGGCTCAGGCTACTGCTCGTCTTCGTAGTATATATATGGAAGATTACCCAAAAAGTAAAGAGCGAATACTGCAAATTATTTCGAATTCCCGAAGAACCTTATGGGTGTGCGTATGAAGATTGACAGCACGAAATGTGAATCGAAGACTTAACAACGTACGACCCCACGCTTCAGTCATGTCTTTTTTCTAAATTTTCATCATACGGAGGGGAACACATCATTTCACGCTTTTTTGCTTCAATTTTTTATTTTTTTTAAAGGCTTGAATCGAGGGAAACAGAATTGAACGATGGCTTGAGTCTTTAGATTCTTTGAACTTATATGCGCGCGAATTTGGTTGGGTCCATACCTTAAAGGAACCGGTAAGTGATGTTGTGTATATTTCTATTGATTCTCTCAAACAAGTTGTCCACGCATCATACACACGACAAACACGCAGCCAGTAGGAAGCTCCCAGAGCGCTAGCGTCAATGTGTAAGTAATGAAAAAAGGTGTACTTAGTATCTAATGAAAGGTCGCGTTTTACTTTAAACACTTTCAAAATCACTCAAATGTTTTAACCGCTAATTGACTTTGGACAACCTAACATATTCTTCGAAACGTGCTTCCAGCTAAAAATCACTAATCTCACTCAGATAGGATATTTGCAAAATATATATATACATACACCTATACAGTATATTGTCGCAAACTGCGAAAGGAAATATTCGAACTTACCATTTTGACTTCGCCAATCCACTAGCACAATCGACTGTGCTGCGGCGTTAGAAATTCTGAGCATATAAACAACGTGTTTATAAAATCGAATTCTTTATGATTAACTCTACATACTCCGTTCGTCCAAGACGATTAGTATGGAAATTGCTGGCTAGACTAGCAAATCGTGAAATATTGTCTTAAGATGAAAATCAAAGGAATCGGTTAAGGTCCTTTTGCGCATTACCGCACGTCGCGTTTGAAAGACACAGTGGCTATTTCAATGTTATGAATTAAAAACCATGTGTAGTCATTAATAACTTGCGTGTAAACTGCAAATGGAACTTGTTCTTCAATATATCCAACATTGTTTTATTTATCCATCGCCAGTTTCAGGTATGCAGTGCAAGACCAGTTTGGCAATTCGGTACCTTGACAGTCTAATGTGGCTCAGAAATTGATTTTCTACTAAAGATTTAGGTACCGCCTCTTACAGTCCTTCGGATACAGCGCTGTGAACAGACAAATTATTTTTTTTAGATAAATATCTCTTTAAACAAAACTTCTGTTAGAACTTGGGCTCGCTTGTATAGCTCTCGGGACGCAGGACAAACTTCGGAGTTCGAGAGTTCTAAAAACTACAGGCTACGATTTGTAAACTACAGATTACAAAATACGAATAACCGCGAAAGCGGTTTTTCACACGTCATTACCATCATCGATCTTATGGTAAATTTCTATTAGTTGGCCTCTGTAATGTCATTGCGGAACTACAGATTATCAATTACACTGTCACCCACTGTTGCCAGTCATCGACGCCTTAGCTCGTTTGCTAAATAGCACTTACCTCAACAATGTTTTCGGGGACACTATCGACAACATCCGGCACTACTTTATGTTCATCCATCGCGATCTTCAAGCCAGAATCACTGCGAACGCTCTCTAGCAAACTGAAAGGTACACACACCCAGATAATTAGAAACAGATAAATGGGGCCCATATTGGCCAGCATTCTGGTGATATCGAAACGAAAAAGCGTTCTTTTGTCACTAGGGCTGCTTCTCGATGCCTCGATACACATACAGCGCCCAAAGAATCAATAGAAAGAACGTCGTCAGTAACCAATCGTCTGTTGCTTTGGCTCACTGACGGAGCGCCGATACCAACAAGTTGCCAGAAGCCGACCAACAACTTCAGATGACTGTCCGCTTGACCGCTTACCAGACTAGCATCTATGGAGCTGGAGGACTGCTTTTCTCACGAATACCCTCCCTTAATCAGAACACACACACACGTATATATATATACGTGTGTGTGTGTTCTATAGATATGACGCTTACTGATTTGCATTTGTATTGCACGACACAAAGAAATATTATACCAGTACCGCAAGGTTACAGAAAAAAGTCATCTGTCAATTGGAAATAAATAAAGGGTACTCTTGTAACGTGTTCTATCTTACTATTTTTTAGCATGTTGATAGAGTACAACAGTAACGATGAGGACACGATAAACTTTCATAAGCTTTAGAATTAGAACAGTACCTAGCTTAAGTCATTATCTTGTAGAAAGCATTTTTCGACCGTTTTTTATCGCAGAAAAAAATGGGGAGTGAATAGATCAGCACGATGTGACGACCTCTGTAGAAGTCTTCGCAGAAAAAGGAGTTATGGATAAAAGAGTAATAATAGGATAAAAGGTGTTATAGATGAGCGACTGTTATAATTCAATTGACTATCAATTATATCATGGATTGCCATTCAAACACTTGCAGGTCACGTTCGTCACGCCGACAGTAGAAGAAACTTACGCAAATATCAATCAATCGTTCATAATAGAGGGGTAGATCTAGCATTTGTGCCGCCCGTAAAGAAAATCTATTAGTGGCTGGAATCTTATGTTCACGTTTCGATATTACTATCAGTAATAATAACAAGTGTTTTATATTTAGCTAAGATGTGTGACTGATATAAAACTGTGCAATATTCACAGCCAGTTATCGGTAAGGATACTGGTCAGCAGAGTTAGTGACCACGACGACTAGGATTTCTACATCTACCATTCACTCGTTACTGTGTAACCTATTTAGCTGGTTATGGAAACTAGGAAGTGTCGTGTTTCTAAAGTGCAGTCCGATTCGACTTATCACCTAGTCATAGTACATCCTGCTCTAGACTGCTAGGAACAATAAATAAGCTAGATTCGTGTATTAACTATCAACATTTTACAAAAATTTATATGCATACAAACGCATTGCAAAAGGAACACTCATTATCTTCCACTGTTTTAAACGCTAGCCATTGTTTCGAACATTGAACACTGACTGAAAAACATTTAACAATCATTAAGACTTTTCATAGCAACTGGAGGGCATAGATTAACACTAGAAACAAAAAAGGCCATGAAACAGAATTATTTATAGTTTCTAAGAAGGCAGAGACACGAGCTTAGCAAAAGCCCGAACGAATACAAAATCCTTATTGAACAACAAACAATTTCTCACTAACGAACATGTACTTCTACGTCATTCACAATAGCAGGTACTTAATCGCAATTGCAGCAGCGGTAGCACTATTGCACTGATAATAATTTTAAGAACCGCAATACAGGAAGCGTTACAAGGAAATTCTTTTTCTGAATTGAAAATATTAACGACTTCCGGTCTTCCATTCACGCAGGGCCGATGACGACGCCAAGGATTGTCCCTCTCGGCCGCTACAGCCACTAGTCTGATAATTAGGGCCCGGCAACAATTACGGTTACTTTTGAAAGCTGCATGGTTTACTGCTAAGGCATTGGCTGAAGTTAGTTAAACTTCATCAGAGGTCGAAGCTACGATAAGTAGTTATTTATTGCTGATGCTGAGCTGGCGTACTCCGCTGTTTGTTTAGTTTCTCGCCAATAATTCAATCACCGCTCCGTCCGCAACGCAACTATGACGTGCTCCTAGTATGAGCTCCACTTTGTGCTTCCGGCTGCTACTATCACTTTGAGAATTTTATTTTAAGCAAACAACAAGCGGCAGCAATTAGAAGTGTAACATATAACACGAAAGAAGAAAAACCCTCCAGCAAAAGCTTAACGACTAGCTAGCTAGTAGCTAGCAGTTAGTTAGAGGCCGATACAACTAGAATAATCACTAAGTATGTATTCTACGGTAATAGACACCGACTACTCCTCGATGTTGTCCCCGTCGTCGGGTCGCTGCTGTTCCATGCCGAAGAACGCACTGACATTAACGCCGCTGCTGCAGCGAGCTATGATAGGATACGCTGACACACGTTTTTGGCAAACAGAGAGCTAGATGCCGACGCGACCCGGGCTAACACACAAACACGGAGAGATGTACTGACGGGACGCGGTCGCTTTTGCTGTTGTCGCTACCGTTGTTGTTAGCTGACGCAGACGGGTTCAACCGCTCACACACTCGTTGATTGCTTGCCTGCCTGCCTGCCTGCCTGGTGGGTTGTCGGTGGCCAGACCTAATCCCAATTCTCCCTGTCAACCGTAGCAATGCAGCAATCACAAGCTCACCTTGTTCATGCTAAGCTTAATGCTTCCAACGGGCACGGGAAGCACCAACAGACATAGCAAGGCTAATACTGCTAAAAAAACCATGGCGACCCAGGAGAAATAATTACAGTGCGCGTGTGTGTGTATCCGTGTGTATATACACCATACAATGGTAACTATAACTGTACCCCAACGTCAATGCACACAGACGCTACTTAAAACGTTAGCTTTCCTCGTTTCAATGTACTACGAGCAGGAACAGTAACGTTCATCGTTTCACCCCATCACACTTTGTAATATGTATAGCGGCTCACTGACTATGGGCGCTGTTCGGTGTCGTAGCTGCCGCTCTGCGTCCGACGCGCACAGTGGCTCACCGTCTACCGCAGTTTATTCGGTAGACTGCTGTTGGTGATGTTACGTCGCCGCGACGCACGCAATCGTCCAACAACGTTGTCTGGCGACACGGCCCTCTTTCTGTTTTCCGTACGTACAAGCTGCTGTGTGCGTATGCGCCCGTAATTACCTCTACTGAATCAACTCTACAGTGTCTGCGTCAGCGTATTTCTGTGTGTATTCACACTGCGGGTGTGTATGGTGATTCTGTCACGACGCACGTTCTCCATAGAGACTTACCTGATATACGCTCACACTGGCCGTAATGACCGAGTCGGAGCGATACAGCTGACAGCCGTATTACTCAATGAAGTCTGTGAACGTTTGCAGTGTTTAAGGGGTAGCACATGTGTGAAGCATTCGCCGCTCTATCCGTTCATGTAACACTGGCCGCTCTTATGCCGCGAGCGACTGCTAGTAAGGTTGCCGGCTTAAGAAGAGGTAGAACAAACTCAGGCAACGAGAGAAGAAAGGGGTGGATAGGTAAGGGGCAATCCTCTCTAAGCATTTGGATCACAGCAAGCATTTAGTTGCTTTGCTGCTTTAGCAGAAGATATGCTGGCCAGCAGAGCTGGCATAGCTGATAAAGAAGTACAACGAGGACGCCATTTTGATGCCGATCTCGCTCAGGGAACTGTGTTAAATACAATTGGCGGTTTCTGGCTGGAGACTACGGGTTGGGGAAGCCGCTGCTGCTTGGAGTCCCGCCAACGACATGGAGTACACAGAATTTATGTACATATGAAGGGAGTTAGTTTTCAACTAGCGGTTTGAATTATGCCAAGGCTTTGTCTGACCCTGTTCGGGTATGTGTTGGCACTACGTATGCTACTATAAACATTTCCACAATGCTAGTACGTATGCTGGTGGGCACTGAGGACAAATATCTGCATATAAAATAAATCAAACGCGTCTTTTCCGCGTAGATTGTCGGTTCATTAATAGATAGAGTCACATACAAGAAACCGCTTAACACTGGTGATGACGACAAGAGTTATGACACAATACAAGTAAGTGGAGATTGTTATCATTATTTAAACGGACATGCAGAAAATGTTCGTTCATCTTTTGGCGGTACGTGCTAGCCAATGCTCGTTCAATTCCGTATTTCTTTGCTAGCGCGTATATGGTACGTTTTCATTCTCGGCTACGCTATCGTTTGGAGAAGCCCGCCGCTGTTGGCGGCGTGCCCGCCCTAAGTCTCGTCTGTGTGTTGCCCTCTCTTTGTTGTGCGGCTGCTGCTGATGGTAGCGAAAGTCGGCCCTCCTCCAGTGCTCAGTCGCATCACCGTAGTAGTAAACAATAATTATTCCGGAGTCCCGGCAGACCGACAAGACGCGGAAGAAAAAGGAAAACACGACTGTAAGGCATTTTGCGTTCTTTTCCCCCCTATTTTTGTTTGCCAACAAAGAGGAATACTGTTGTGGTGGAAGCACTGAAGTGGGCTAGCTTATAGTCCGAGATCACCGTCTAGAGATGATGGAGATAGACGGATTTTGACGCACTTTCGAAATGTCTATTGTATTCGCCTAATAATTTCTGTCTAAACAAGAGGTATTAAGTGGGTTATTCTGCAATCATGTGTTAGGTGTTTGTTATCGTGTTCATATAAGAAGCAAAGTTCTTATATGGAGATACGAAGAATCTTATTCGTATAGAGGCAGAGACAAAGACACGCCTTTTACTTGACTAGAACTAACGTACCTGATGGTATTGCGCGTGCAGTGGTGCGTTTTTGCGCCACGGATAATATTGACTTATCGCGGTGCGATTTGTTTTGTGTTGTTTGTCATGGTTACAGGTCCCCTTGGGGGACGCCACAGCCACCTCAGCTCCTCAGCCAGCAGGCAAGATGAATTCGTCACAGAACCTGAAAATCAAGCTCAAGGAGCTGGACGACATCGAAAAGGAGGTGGCTGGGGCTCTGCAATCGGCTGGACTCGCACTCGTAGAACTCGGTTCGTAATGTTACAACAATGCACCAGTCTGACAGTTGGCTTCCGTACTGAGGGCATTTTCTTTTAGTCTTCAGTTGAGTTCCTCCCGCGCGTGTGTATGTAGACGACCTTAAGTGAAGATTGTTTATTTTTAGCGAACACTGGTACCAAATAAATGACGAACACGACCATCATGTTTCGGTGAGCCATTTAGGAGAAGATAAACGTGCTGGTTGCGACAGAAGTCTCTAAATTAAACGTTTTCGCTTTTAGCTACTTTATTCCATTAGTTAAGCTCATTGAGTGGAATATAGAAAAGGCAATATTTACATATATGTAATACTTAGTAAGGGAAAAAAATCACGTAGGCATTACGCGCATACGTGTTAAGTGGTAGAATGTTATTGTAAATTAATGATGTCGAATTCGTATGCGATATTTTAGTATATAATTTTTTTTATCGCACCGGTTAAATATTCGAATCCAGGGAGAGGACAGGAATAAAGGCAGTTTCAAGGTCCTTATAGAAAAACGTATGTTCTCTTTAGCCAGTGCTGGTTAGTACCTCTCATTGAATGTTGCTGGACGCTGACGAAGCCATGTGTAATGATAACCAACGTGTAAGCTGATTTTTATTATTATTAATGAATGTCAATGCTTATATTAAAAATTGACTGCTCACATTATAGCAAGCATACATGAGACATGTCTATTTGTTTGCTTACCAAACTATGAGACACACTTATAATATTTTCTGTACTAATGCTTATCAGAGTAAATGACTTTGTTGTGATTTGTTTTTCACGTTTTGCGTCCGATACTTGACCTTAGGCATTCTCTCAGACGGCTGGCCTTTGCCATCATGAAGTGTGTTTACGTTCGGATTCGGACGTAGACCACCACGTATCCCTTATTTTAGTAGGAAAACGCATTATTCGTCCGACAATGTGATTAGTTAGGGTCAGCGTCACATATTTTTTCTGTTTTTGAATTGCGCTTGTTTATCTATTCTCGAGTATAAATATGTTTTAAAATATAATATTAGCCAGCAATTTCATGTAATGGGTTATTAAACAATAACCGGTTACTGAAAAGTATTTTATCAATCATTAGCTTACGTTATAAGATTCTAAAACATTAATCCTGCTACAGCTTGCCCCTATCGTTGATTCCCGTATTATAAAACTTCGGAATTGATTCTTTATACTTACTGTATGTTATCATTTCAAAACCGTGTGATCGTCAATCAGTGTGTTTTTTTTATGAACAGAGAATTGTCCGAGACATTTATATGTTTATAATTTAGTGTTATCACAAGTATTGTAGCAATTTGGTATTTCTGCGTCTCACTAAAGATAAAATTTTTTTGGAGGGTCTAAGGATCACATTGATTAATACGTTGATTGAGTGGCACCTTTTGTACTTTCTAAGAACACTATGTACAATATATGTGTTAATATAAAAACCTGTGTTTTTTTCTAAGTTGCTGTTCTGAATCCTGCTGATCAGAATTAGAAACCAATTTTCTTTGATCCTAATATGTGGACTAGTATATGTTATAAAAGAAACGCTTAAAAAATTATTTCTGCACATAATGATTTGCAAAGAACATTTTTATATGCACTTTGTTCCCAATATAAATTGTCGATTCGGATTAATTGTGTTATGTTAATGTTGACCGTAGTTTTTCGTTGTTTATGCTGGCCGATTTCTTGTAGGCAAAGAGAAGCCGTCAATGAAACAAGTAGAGTCAAATGCGTCAAATTTCATCAAAACACTTCAAGGAGTCGAAAATGGTCTGTCGAAGCACATCATCTATCTTACTCAGGTCTCAACGGTTCAACCTCACGAAGGCAGCAGTTACGCCGCTCAAAAGGTAAAATAGAATTAGTGATATTGATGTCCATACACTGATTTTATAAAATCCCGGTAAAGCATCAATTGCCTTATTTTGCCTCACGATGAGTGAAGAAAACCATTTACATATGTATTCTTATTAATAATAACCTTGAGCCCTACCTATATGACAAAACCTTAAGGCGATTGGCTTTGACCGTGTTTCTCGCCAGTCAGTGAGCGCATTCGGCGATTTTCCTAATTAGCGACTTTCATCCTTGCCATAAAAAGCAACTGGATGCAATCGAATCTACAATCTGGCATAAGTGGAGCACTTGATTCTTTCCGCCTGCATGACTGTAATTCAAATACTACGCACAAGCATAAGTGTTTAAATAATGTGGTATTAATAATTGCACATATATTTTATAAGATGCGAGGAGACACAGATTTAGCTATACTTCTGTTGAAAGACGTTTACCTCAGTGTATCACATTGTATTTATATGATATAATTTTCGCGGTTTTCATTTTTTATTCACAGGTGTTTCATATGGCATTACATCGTCTGGAACATGCCCGGTCGCGAATGAATGAGCTGGAGCGCCTTCGACAGACTCATCTGCAGCAAGACGCGCAGCACAATCCACCAATGCCACCGCAGATGGCTGGTGGCCAGCAAGGACAACAGCAAGGCCCTATGGGTGGTCAGGCAATGGGAGCTCAAAGCCAGATGGGCGGTAGTCAAGGTTCTATGGGAGGCGGGCAGGGTCCTCAGGGAATGGGTGGAATGCAGAGTCCTATGGGCGGAAGCGGCATAGGACAGATTGGACAGAGTCCAGGTGGACCTTTGGGCGGTTCTATGCAGGGCAGCCAAATGGGAATGTCACCAAGCCAGGGTCAAATGGGTGGACCCATGAATCAACAAGGAACTATAATGGGACAGCAAGGTCAAATGGGAGGTTTAGGTGGCGGCCAAATGTCTGGTATGGGACCTATGAGCCAGCAAAATTCTATGGGACAGGGCGTTCCTATTGGCCATGATCAGTACGGAGGTTCAGGCATAATGGGGAATGCTCCAGGTCAGATGGGTATGCGACCACCTGGACCCGGTGGCATGATGGGTCAACAACCTCCAATGGGTGGAATGGCTGGAATAGGAGGAATCGGTGGCCAGATGGGGCCTCAAGGACTGTAGCGAAATTCTTGTAGCGAAACAAAATACTAGCTTTTGGCCAAGTGATTCACAGTTTTTGAACATAACGAACTAATCGTTGAGGTTGAGTCAAACTAATGGCGGGAAAATGTCACAAGTGTGTCAAGTGTGACATCTGTTTATTGTATATAATAGCTGTCATGTCTTACTAAGACGTAAACGAAATAAAGCGAAAAAAGGACACGCACATGATATATCCCAGTACAACATTGTGTTTACTGAAATTTATTATGTAAGTACAACAGTGTTTGACTTATCTAATAACGTCAATCAGTTTGTATTTAATATTTAGATAAATAGTACGCTTGAGTTGAAAATTAGTGACATCCTTGTTCTGTATCAAGAACACTTGCTCGTGTTCTATCTGTTTTATTACAAAAGACAATTATCTTTTGTAATAACTTTGAATTTGGTATTTTCCTCACATACACACACAAGCGCGCATGCGAAGCACAAACTGATTCGCCTCGGTTACTTGGTGGCGTTTAGGACAGGGTGGGTAGGATAATACTCGACAGTGGCTAGAGATTCTTATGTGGTCGTTATCGCTCGAAATTTTCTAGGTCGTCGTTAATGGAACAAAACGGCCCTGCTAATTGTACTTTGTTCTCATTGAAGGACAATGTCTTCTGCTCGCCAAGTACGAAATGCTTTGTGTACAACATGAACATTCCGTGCATAATCCGCGATTTCACTACATTGAGCAACTTAACACTCTTCCTCCGTAGTTGTAGAAAAACATTGCATCGGTACTCCGGACTGGAATTGAGTGGAAGTTAGCTTCATAGCTGGCTAGTACCACCCGCCCTTTACTACTGCAAGTGAAGTATAATTCGAGCGTTGACTGTGGGGCCAGCCTTATATTTCCAATCGTCGCTAGTCGCGTACTCAAGCACAAAATTATTTCCAGCAAACTGTACCGCTTTCCGAAGACGTTCACCGATCGCCCGAATTTCATCGCGATGACGGTCGAAATCGGCTTTCACCCAGAGCGAAACTCGGTCCTGATTTTTACGTGCGGAGTAAGTAGCCCCATTGACAGATGGAGCAAGATTGTCGAACTGATCTCCTATAAGCAACATAGCAACCTCGGTCCATACTGCGTCCATTTCTGGTGAACGTGTACGACGCTCACGTAGCGTTATCGACCACATGCCGCCCTAAAAGTACAAGAAGGCTAAACAGATTATTATTACAATAAAATTACTCTTAATTATCATTAAGGATAATTACTATTATCATCATGGCATAAGTTGAGCCAAACGTAGATGCCTTGTGGCAAGAGTCAGATCCTGTAAAGGAATTCTTACCAAGGACATGCATATACGTTGTTAAGTAGTTTTGACTAGTAATATATATATATATATATAAATGGGGTCCCATTGTGGCAAACTTATTTTGCTGACACCGTCCTCCTTAAAAAATTTTTATGTCCAAGCAAAAACGCTTGACAAGGTACACTTGTAACAAACTAAAGATATTGAATTTTAAAGTGACACACGTGATCAGTATTATTTTTGATGCCAAAAATAATATTGTAACCTAGAATGAACATAAAATTGCATTTCGATGTCTCAGTTTGCAGATCATATATATATAGTCATATTGATATTTCGATAATGCTAAATTGGTCTTGTCTGCCCAGTCACAAAAAAACATTCCTCACTTTCGCATCCGATACACATATGCAAGACTAATGTTGCTACAAGTCACAAATCCATTCTTCGCCAATACGCAAAAATAACACTTCGTATGAATAAAATATTGGCAGAGTCTCACAACATCAAATAACTAACCCCAGTATTATGGACGTCTTCCCATTCTGGTCGGATGCCTTTTTTGAAAAGATTGAAATCACGGCCAGGCTGGAGATTCGACGGTTGAATCGTATGGTTGTACATAGCCCAAAAATCCTCAACGGTGTCAAACTCCCAAAGTCGGAGAAGGTTTTCCTGCCAGGATTTCTTTTTGTCTCCCTACAAGCAGAAAACGCGACAACATTATCAGAAATGGGAATTTTAATATGACGATCACGCAAAACACTGAAATAGTGCAGACTGAACTGTGCGGCATCCTAAAGCATATTTAGTTTTTCAAGTATGTACTGGACACCGAGAGCAAAAATAAAAGTGCCAGATGGAAGATAGGTTTTCCATCTGGTACATTCCAAATAAGGCTACTTACTTGATAGTACCAGAAGACCCATACATCTTGTAAAGGATGCTTGGTGCACGCCTCTGAAGCTGACTCCTTAAAGGAATACGTTTTTTCAGCCTCTGTCGTTTGATCTCTTCCACTCTCGGAGATATCCTTGAACGACACAGATATACCAGTCGCGACTTCATTATTATATCGTGGTGGAACAATTGCTTCCTTGATAATGAATCGGTTTTGGAGGATCGAATCACCCGATCCATCGTGATGGTGCTTGATGGGCGGAGGTGAACTAGGTACGACGACATCATCATCGGTAATATACTCCAGATCGGGTCTGAAAAAATTGACTTATTATGACTTCAGTTAAGTATAACATTGGATATTTTCACGGACAACTTTTGATTACTATTTTCACTATGATCATCGTCTATTAATTCCAACTCTATTGGCCAATAACGAACGTATCTCAAGGATCAATATTATATAGGTGTAATATTTTCTTAGCCAGAACCAAAAAAAAGTATGCTTTTCCAGTCGTATAACAGAAGAAATGTATATTCAGCTATCGTTCCAAGTGTTGATCGACATCAAAAAGAGAATATATACACATCAAATATATTAAGCTAACTATATGTACGAGTCATTGCTATTGTGATTGTCAAAGAGATGTTTTCTGCGTTTCTTTTATTTTCAACAACTTTGGCTGGCAATGTTGGTTTGTTAGGTATGCAGACAATATTGGTGTATCAATCGTTATTTTATATTTTCTATGTGCATTAGTATCTTATTTCTTACTACACTATATCTCATTTGTAATAAGTCAAGATTATAATAGAAGACTAAATTATAGCTACGCATAATTCGTTCGTTCGTTTTAGGAGTAGGAAAATTAAAACCTATCTTGTATTAGGTTAGTCAAAATGTAATGAGTTTATTATGTTATATACTTATTCTCGTTTTTACCTCTCAGTTATTTCTTGTTTGTACATAGCATTCGAAAACGCTTTCTTTATGGTACATATTCGTTTTGTGATAGCCGGACTTGTTATTTAATCTCCAAAGATAGACTTAACACGTGAGAAAAAGTTATTAACGGTTTATTTCTCCTTTAACTAATGTCAAAAAGCTACTTAAGCAGCCATCGTCTGGACCTCACATTTGACTACTGAAAGGTAATATGGTTAGTTCAGAAATAGCACTTTAGGCCTGTACAGTGCACTTCGCTTCGGTAGACTACGTGGAGTCTTTTATATGTAGAGAATAGGTAAAGGCACTATTAAAACAAGGCGGCCGATAAATAATTCTTAGATTGGCTGCGAAGATAAACTACCGATTATGCGATTGTTATCAGCCATTCTCGCTCGGTGGATTTGTAGCAAAATAGGAATTCGGGTATTTTATAAACCAGGTGAAAAGTACAAAGAAACATCGATGTTTAATATTTCTCAACATATTGTGCGTTTCCTGGATATGGTTAGAAACAACTGTTATGGATAACGAGAAGTAATGTTTTTAGCCTAAGATGAAGCAGAAATATTAAAAGGTCTAGGACACAGATTCAAGCCGAAGGCAAACTAAATCCCCACCTGAAGGAGACCATGACTTACGACTGATGGAACTGGAAAGGTCCGATGCACAGCGAACTGACTCGGAAAAATAAGAGGAAAAATAAAGATTTGTATATAGTCCAGCTGCACCAAATTAATAAGACTATCCAACAGAATTGACAGTACGATTACAGCTAAGTTATTCTTTTCCAATATAATGCCAGACCACATATGGCAACGGTTGTTAAAGCCGCCTTGCAGGACTTATTTTGTAAGGTTTTTTTGTACGCGCTATATTATCCAATTTAGTCCCGACGACTTTTTACCGGTTAATAAAAGTCGTAACAATATATTTGAGAGCAATTAGAACCTGAAAAACTGACCGGACGACCTCCTTAATAACCGGCCAAAAATTTTCCTTTTGGCGAGAGAGTAAATTGAGTGTGGACTAAGCCCGTACAGAGTCACTATCATTACATAAATGACTGATAATTTGCTGCCACAATTCGGCCAAACCGCAGTTTTTTAGGTGAAACTTTTAATTTCGAATAACCAAAC